>NC_052679.1:13693765-13730037 GCF_016802725.1 Solenopsis invicta
TTTCACGGAGTACGGATATCATTTGTATAAAATGCAGGTTTAGCTTCAAAGTTGCGTAACTCGGTCAAAAAAAATCGTAGAGAAATTTTAAAAAAACCTTTTTGTAGGTAAAAAGTTGTTGTTTATGAAATTTTACTTGAATTATTCGAAAAAAATTTGTTGGTTGATCTGCAAAGTGTCAAAAATACGAAATTTTAACGAACAAAACAAGGTGTGCTTTTTTACTGCATAAGATAAGGAAGTTAAAAGAATTTTGAAAATCTGCTAGTAGAACGTTAAAGCTCGATCTTCAAGCTTGAAAATGCTTTTTTTATTTTTTATCTACGATGATTTTTCACCGAGTTACAGTCATTTGAAAATAGCCTAATTTTTGGTGTCTGGAAAGTGTTCCCTATTTTCTTTTGAGTAGTGTATTATAATTAGTATTTTAATTTACAAATATAAGTATAACTATAATTAAAATGCTAAAGTGTTGTTAATTTTTTTCGTAAGAGTTAATACATTAAACTATAAAAATAATAAAGTTAAAAAATATTAATATAAAATTAATCAAGTTACAATTGTAATCAAGTTTCAATTACATAACTTAAGATATATAAAACTCTTAATCAAGTTACACGTTATATAAAACTGTTTAACTTTTTACATTTAACTACCCCATTTTGCATATTCAGTAATGTATTAACTACATTAAAATAAAAATAAAAAAATTACGATTCTAACTCATGTTGCTCATCAAGAAAAAAATTACGCGCGCGCTTTATTTTACTCATGTGGACTTATACCTGAATTGTCGCCAACTTGCTCCGCTCAGGCGAGAAGCAGACAAACAATCGTATATGTTCGATTTCTTTTGCTAGCCGACGTTGCTCGAAATACGAGTATTAACCATAGACATAGGATCTGTAGATCTTTTTTCTGTTTTCTTTTTTTCTCCAAAGCATGCTATCTCTTTCTAGTTATTTCTCTTATAATCGCTTTTCTGATGTGCTCGGTTCTCATTCTGCGCTTACTTCATCAGCAGTTGTCATTGTGAAGATCGCATATTCTTTAATAATGACAAATTTTTTTAATAGGATATTTTATCGATATATTGTATGTAAGATTATATTTTACATTATACGCAACATTATAAATTTTAATAATTTAATCGTAAAATGTAAAAATTGTAAAAGAATGTATGTCTATATAAAAAACTATATTTGTTTTTTATTTCGTATAAATTTAAATTATAAATAAAACAAAAAATTTATTTGATAATTCAAATTATAATTGTTTTGTTATTTAGAATGCATTTTCAAAAAATTACGATGTCTTAATTTTATATACATAATGATTTTCAAAATTAAATTTTATTTTAACTTAAGTTAATTTAATGAAACTTGTTAATTTAATATAACTTGTATGAAAAATTATGTAATATGAAAAACTTTGTAGCGCGCGCTTGTTTTGTTTAGCCTTTACAAAATTTATACAAAATTTTTTAGTAACAAATATTCCGATAGCTCCCTTATTGTCACAGTAGATCTTGATTGGATTTTTAATTATGTAGTTATAATTCTTTGGTTAATTTATGTACTTTCGATTTAATTGTTGAGTATGCTACTCTGTTGGTTGTTTCTCACTTTACCATATATGTTATTGCAGCATCTTCAAGCAGTAACATATATCTAGTGGCCGTCTGGACAGCCGCAAAATTTTCATCACAGTAACTAAATATTGCCTGATTACCATCCCTTTTGTATAGTAGGACTGCATCAGTTGTCCCTCGCAATATCTCAACACGTTTTATAGCTGACCGATTATCTATCAAGGTATTGTGTAGTATTTTAAAACACGATGAGTTAAACATTTAAAAAAGCAGTGTGAAGAAACATTTTGATTATGTTTCTTTGTTTTAGATGGCATTTCACATTGTGCAGTTTAACGACGGGTTAGCCCTTGTGCCAACAATTTGGTTATCCGAATCAAAAACCAACTGTTTTTATCCTATGGGATATACCGACAAAAAAAAATTAAACCGAGCAATACAAACTGCAGAACAACCAAAATTGAAAAATTTGTCCGCCAAATGGGTTTTGCACGACGTCGTTAGATATTTTTCAGCTGCAGGTATTTCACCAATTACAATTTTTAATAAATGCAGTATTTGTTAATGGTTGTCCCCTTGTGTATATTTTGTGTATATAATTATGATTTTTATGAAGATAACTATTTTTATTGCAGATACATTTGAAAAAGGAATGGAGAAATTGAAATTTGCCGAGGATATATCAGACTTAGAATCTGAAAATGAAAATATTAAAAAAAGTCGCCATTCTAGACATGTTGTCAATTTCGAAGATACAGTCGATGAGAGCAGCTCGGAAAATAATGATGAACCATGTACAAAAAAAAAAAGTTGCTCGAGAAATTTCCGGACGACTCGGAATTTACTACCACAGACACCGTGCACACAAGAAATATAGCAAAATATCCAACTGTCTTGGCGACCTTTGACTGCCCAGTTCTAACCGACAATGCAATAATACATGATAATACGATTAAAAAAAATGGACATGACGTTAATAGTAAGTTTTTTAATTATAAATATATATGAAATATGACATAATAATATAATTAATATATGATTTAAATTTCTTTTTTAATTTAAGAAACGAAATCCGCAGTATTTGAAAAAGTGGTTGCAGTAGAGCAAAATAAATTGCCGTATGAACACACCAAATCTGCTATGAACAGTAAGTTTATAATTATTTTACAACTTAAACATTTCAAGAATAATATTTGCAATGCCCATATTGTACATTTAATCTTATAAAATTTTATTTAATTTCAGACAAAGAACAATCTGCAGTACAAACTTCTGAAAATCAACCTATAGATTTTAATAGTAAGTTTTTATTTTTTATTTATAATTATAACTATACATACACACATAAGATAATTATAAATACACACATACATACATAAAAATCATAAAACTTTACATTTCGGGAGCATTTTCGGAAATTTTTAGAAAAGTGAATAAATTAATGCAAGAGATACAAGCAATCAAAGAAGATGTCGCAGAAATAAAACAAAAATTTAATAATGATTCTAAGCACAACACTACAAATTTAAATTTAATAAATCGAGAAATAATAGAGGGGAAAAAAATTTACATCGAAACGTTGGAGGAAATGGATAAAATGGAGATTGAGAGAAAACCCTGAATTCTTCCAGAAAGTTGTAAGGGCATGATAGTTTCCATATATATAGTAATTTTTAAATAAGTTAAAACATTTTAATTTTTATCAAAATTATATTATTGTTACCGTTATTAATATTTATTATTACTATGACACAATTATTAAGGGCCAGTTTAATAACCTCTGGTTAATTTAATTGATTGATTATAATTAAATCTATGAATTGAAATTGACCGATCACATTTAAATTGTCGTTAAGTAAATTATCAATTATAGTTGGCAATGTATATCGATCGTTTAAGTTAATTCGGAGATTATGAAACTGAGCATAAACTTATAAATATGTCATTTTTAATAAGAACTTTTTGTTTCAGGGTACAGCTCTTTGTCAGATTGGCGGCGACTGTGTCAAAAACATTACCCGCAACGTTTTATTTCAATTAATGTCTAACGAAATTGCAGCGGAGTTTAGTTGGGCAGGAATTAGAGGAAAAAAAGGTTTCAAAGATTTGAACCTGACAAAACTAGTTCGAGGTAAATTATAAAGCTATGCATGTGGTATTCTGCAATTTGAAGGATTATTGTAGATGGCTGATTGATCGACGCCACAGTCTAGTATAGCTACAAAATAATATAGCTAGACTATGGCGTCGGTAAGTCAGCCACTTACTATGACCCTTCGAATCACTGCATCACACATACAATTCTGTAAAGTAGTGTAAAGTACACCCATGGAATTTGATTCTGTCCATGGGGAAATTTTCTAAACTGAGAAGTCACCACTTTCTACATACTTGCAGTTTATGATTAATGTTACTATTGAGTTATTAAATACGCGTCAATTTCCGTTCGGTTTTAGTTCAAGTTCTCTTTTTTGTAAGGTAGCATTCCCACTTTTCTGCATGTAGACATAGTGGTGGGAGTTAGGTATAGTGGTGGGAGTTAGGCTGGATTCTCTGTTGCCTGAGACTGAGCGCCCTGAGTGGCACTTCTTTTTCTGATTTCTGACAATAAAGACGTATTGTAACATTCACTAGGGAGTCTTTGAGTGTCTATTATTCAAACATTAACACGTTCCATATCACACAACGCGACAATCTCAATAGGTTATGGGCCCAGTTGACGCTGAAATAGTGAATTTCAAGAACATTGAAGATTCAGTTTTTTTTTTTCCCGCGGTTTGTGAAGTTCGTGTTGTGGACACTGGACAAAGACGATTCGATCATTTCGATCTCATTGCTGAGCTTCGTGTAGTTTTGTGTAAACTGAAGACAAGTTTTTTTTCTTAGTTGAATCGTTTGGAATCGTGCGGTATATTCGGTAAAGAACTAGTGCGATTCGCGAAACATTCTAGAACGAGAAAATCGTGTTCGGACGTGCATACAGTTTTACCTACCTACGGTCGATCGAGTCGAGTGAATTTGAAATCAAGTGAAGTCGGACCCTCTTTTTTTCTCGTGTTTTTGTTCTGGACCTTTTTTTTTTCTCTTTTTCTTTCAAACCTTTTTTTTGATTGTTCGGAACAATGGAGACCGAGAGAATGGGAATTGATAAGCTGGAGGGTACCAACAATTGGCTCACATGGAAATTCCAAATGCGACAGTATTTAGAAGCAAATGAGTTATACGAGCATGTCGACGGTACCGCAACTAGGCCAGAAGATATTGCAGATAATGCCACGGCAATTACTGTGTGGAAAAAGGCGGATGCAAAAGCACGACGTGCGATTTCAGCTGCGTGTCATAGACAACCATTGCTGCAAATCATGAACTGTGAAACGGCGAAAGAGATGTGGACGACGCTCAGGAGCACTTATGAGCAGGCATCAAAATCGAACATTATATTTCTGCAGCAGAAATATTACAGTTTCAAGAAGGAAACAGGAGACGATATCACAATTTTTCTCTCAAAGCTCATGGAAATTGTGCAGCAATTAAAGGATCAAAATGAGATCATTTCCGACTCAATGGTTATGACGAAGATTTTGATGTCACTACCACCGGAGTATGATCATTTCCATAGTGCCTGGGAGTCGACGAATGCGGATGCTCAGACGATGGCGAATTTGCGTGCACGGTTACTAGCTGAAGAACTTCGATTGGGATCACGTGGTCAAATCGAAAATGTGGAAGCGCTGGTAGCCAAAAGAAATTTTTCGAAGAAGAACGGTCCAAAAAGGGGTCAGGCGAATCAAAACAAAAATACTGCCGGAAGTAATAAAAGTGAGAGACCATGTTGGGTGTGTGGTGAAAAGGGTCACTGGAAACGTGACTGTCCACAGAAGAAGAAAAAAACAAGTGCGAAGGACGGAAATGCATCGACTGATGCATTTGTATGTCATGCATCGGTTCCGACATGTGACAGGGATGCTTGGGTACTGGACTCAGGTGCCAGTGATCACATGTGTCATCGCCGAGAATGGTTTGAAGATTTCACCGAGTTGTCAGCAGGAGTAACAATTGGAAATGGTGCAAAGATCATGGCACGAGGAAAAGGCAACATAAATGTTTTGGCGTTCAACGGAAGTGAATGGATCTCGAAACAGATGTTGAATGTATTGTATGTGCCGGAAATTCATTTGAATCTGTTTTCGTCGGGTAAGGCCATGGATCATGGACACCAATTACGTTCAGACAATAAGCGCTGTGAATTGCTGAAAAATGGTAATGTGGTCGCAATGGGAATTCGTCGAGAAAAGCTGTTCCAGATGTTACTGAAGGTGAAACCATTGAAGAGCGGCGAGGCCATGGCAAATGTGGCGATAAAAAAGATCTCTCTCCGTGCTTGGCACGAACGGTTGGGACATCAAAACATCGCACACGTGAAGAAATTTCTGGACAGCGAGGGCATCGATTTCATCAACGAAGATTTTGCGTGCGAAGCGTGCGTCTACGGGAAACATCATCGTGGGAGCTTCAAGAATCGTGAAGAGAAATCGACGACGTGCGGAGAAATCATTCACGCGGACGTGTGCGGCCCAATGGAGGAATGCTCGCTTGGCGGTGCCAGATATTTTTTGCTGCTGAAGGACGACTATTCGCATTTTCGTGTTGTCTACTTTATGAAGCAAAAATCGGAAGTCGCGAACAACATCAAGAAGTTCGTGAAAGTGGCACAAAAGGACAACAGACACAACGTGCTCATTTTCAGGTCGGACAATGGAAGGGAGTTCGTTAACGATGAGATGAAGGCCTATTTTGACGAAATGGGCATCCATCATCAGCGCACGGTCCCATACACGCCAGAACAAAATGGGTGTGCTGAGCGGGAAATGCGAACGATTGTTGAGTCAGCGCGAACAATGATTCATTCGAAGGGAATGGATAAGAAGTTTTGGGCGGAAGCGGTCAATTCCGCAACATATGTTTTAAATTTAACCGGAACGAGCACCGTCCCTAACAAGACGCCGTATGAATTGTGGTGCAATAAACGAGCGAAGGTTGACCATTTGAGAATCTTCGGCTCGGAAGTTTTTGCACACGTGCCAAAGGAGAAGAGGCAAAAATTAGACCCGAAAGCAATTAAATGCACCTTCGTCGGATATGATGGAAACTCGAAGGGATATCGCATTTGGAATCCGGAATCGAGGAAAATTGAAGTGGCTCGAGACGTGATTTTTCTCTTAGAAGAATCAAGGGTTGTGCTCGACATTGATGGCACAAATGATTGGAAGGTAAATGATGCAGAGATCAACGAGCGGGACGACGATAAGCATGATAGCGATGCTGATGCGGAACCAGAAACGACTCCAAAGAAACGGGATCGTGGAACTCTATGTAACATAGATGAGCGAAACATCGTAGAGCATCGTTTGCGTGATCGAAGCACATTGTCTCGTCGGCGATTGACATCTGACGACGCATCTGCCCATTATGTAGCCATGTTAGCAATGAACGAGGAACCAAGGACGTATGAGCAGGCAATTGAATCGGCGGAACGGAAGCAGTGGGAGCAGGCAATGGATGAAGAATATGCCTCGCTCATGAAGAATCGTACGTGGAATTTGGTCGACCCACCGGAAGATCAGAAGGTAATAGATAATCGTTGGGTGTATAAAATTAAATTTTGCACAGACGGTAGCATCGAGCGCTTCAAGGCGAGATTGGTCGTGCGTGGTTTTACCCAGGAATATGGGATTGATTACCGTGAAACATTCAGTCCGGTGGTCAAATTCACATCGATTCGGGCCATCCTAGCATTGGCAGCGTCAAAGCGGATGTCACTCAGGCAATTCGACGTAAAAACTGCGTTCTTAAATGGAGACTTGGAGGAGGACGTCTTCATGAAGCAGCCGATTGGTTATGACGATGGAAGTGGACGAGTATGCAAGCTAGCCAAAAGCTTGTATGGTTTGAAGCAGGCTTCACGCTGTTGGAACCGTAAGTTTACATCGTTCATAACAAAATTCAATTTCAAGGTCAGTGAATCGGACCCATGTGTGTTCGTATGCAACGGCAAGGATGGAATAATGGTTCTGGCAATTTACGTGGACGATGGGCTCATCGCATCGGAAAACCAAGAGGCCATTTTGCCGGTGATTGATCATTTGCGAAAGGAATTCGAGATTAAAGTATCCGACGTAGGATGTTTTTTGGGACTCGAAGTCGATCAACGATCGGACGGATCAATTCAGGTCAATCAACGGGCATACGCACGGAAAATACTGCAGCGTTTTGGCATGATGGACTGTCATGCAGTATCTACACCACTGGATGCTGGACAGAATCTGAGCGATTTTGAGGCGGATGGAGAAGTTACTTTTCCGTACAGAGAGGCGGTAGGCAGCTTGATGTATTTGGCTGTGGCAACGCGACCGGACATCACCTTCGCAGTCGGAAATGTCAGCCGATACTTGGAAAAGCCGGCCGAGGCACATGTGAATGCCGTCAAGCGCATTCTGAAGTACGTGAGAGGTACCTTGAACATGGGAATACTCTTCGAGGGAGCCAACGATCTGACGTTCTGCGGCTACAGTGACGCGGATTATGCAGGTGACAAACAAACCGCAAGATCGACATCAGGATATGTTTTTCTGCTCGGCGGAGGTATCATCAGCTGGGGTTCGGAGCGTCAAAAATCAGTGGCGTTGTCAACAACCGAATCTGAATACATGGCAGCGTCGCATGCCATAAAAGAATTGATATGGCTAAAGCAATTGCTGTCGGAGCTGCTCCAAGTCGAGATGGATACGCCAAAATTTTACATGGACTGCCAGAGTGCAATTCGGCTTGTGAGGAATCCGGAGTTTCACAAGAGGACCAAACATATCAATGTTCGATACCACTTCATTCGTGAGAAGTTCGAGGAAGGCGAATTCGAACTAAGATATGTTTCAACGAATGAGCAGTGTGCAGACATTATGACAAAGACATTGCCAAGAGCAAGACATCAATTTCTTCGTACATTAATGAGCGTAGTTTAATTCGGAAATTAATTGTTCTTTTGTTTTGTCATTTTTGCACAACGTGGTAGAATTAATGTGTAACTTGCAACTAAAAGTGGGAGTATTGAGTTATTAAATACGCGTCAATTTCCGTTCGGTTTTAGTTCAAGTTCTCTTTTTTGTAAGGTAGCATTCCCACTTTTCTGCATGTAGACATAGTGGTGGGAGTTAGGTATAGTGGTGGGAGTTAGGCTGGATTCTCTGTTGCCTGAGACTGAGCGCCCTGAGTGGCACTTCTTTTTCTGATTTCTGACAATAAAGACGTATTGTAACATTCACTAGGGAGTCTTTGAGTGTCTATTATTCAAACATTAACACGTTCCATATCACACAACGCGACAATCTCAATAGTTACGACTAGAGCTTATTGGTCGTTACGTTAATCATAAATTGTAAATATGTAGAAAGATAGCGACTTCTTAGTTTGGAAAATTTCCTCATGGACAGAATCAAATTCCATGGGTGTACGTTAGTATTTAAATATAGAAAATATTTTTAAATTTGCTGCACAAGTAATTTGTTAAATATTTTATTTTAATTTTATATAATTAACATATGTAATATTATACAGCATATATTTTTTATAGTTGTGGTGCAGAGTCAAAGAACAAATAGTTCGGAGACAGAAATAGATATCATTATTGGAAAATGGCTAGTTCAAGCCCCATTAAGATGCAAAAGAGAAAAATTTGTATACTTTTATATCTATATATTTTTTATAATACTAATACTAAAAAAATAAGTATATAATTTTTGGAAAATATGCAATTTTCTTAATTTCTTGTTTCAGAGCAAAAACCAACAGACCATCAACGTCAAAAAGTAAAATAACTGATGATGGCACCCATGATGATGACATTTAAATTAAAAAAAAATGATACTTTAATGATTTTTATAGTAAATATATATTTGCATTTAATAAATATTTCATCACTATTCGAATAAATATTTATTAAAATTTAGATATTTTTTCCCTCACTAATAGCATGTGAAATATTTCAGTTACGTGTCAGTTGCGAAACGATGTTACGTATCTGACACATTGCAATAAGCTCACAGAAATTATGTCTGTTACGCAACAAGATTTCGCATCCGTTACGTATTTACATTTCATGTTATGAACGCGACGATTGAAAGCATTTCGCGCGGTAACGGATACGTGTCCGTTTGATATCGAATACATATCTGCAATGATAACCACTGTTATCATCAGGTAACGGTTAGGTTTCTGAAACTAAACGGAAACATATCCCTTGCGGTTTGTGCTATATGGGTTTCGATATGCGTTTGGATATAGCGACGAAATAAGGATACCTATACAGCAGCAGGATTTATACACGTTGCCATACAAAAGTTTTCTTTACATCGAGGAAAAACTTAAAATAAAAGAACCAGCTGAGGGATCCAATGTGGTGTTAGGAAATAATTGCATCGCGTTCATGTTCGATGAGATTCGATATGAACTCAATGGCGTGGAGATTGATCGCAACAGAAACGTTGGAATAACCAGCACGCTCAAGAACTATGTTACTATATCATCCGACAGAAGCGTAATTGCGAGAAATGCCGGCTGGGATCCATGGAATCCTCCAAATAGATATTTTAATTTTTGTGTACCGCTCAACATGCTATTAGGATTTTGCGAAGATTATAGACGTGTGGTGATTAACGCTCGTCACGAGTTGATTTTAATACGATCACGCAATGATAACAATTGTCTAATTAGCGATCCAGCGCGGCAGCCGGAAATCGAATTGCTCAAAGTACAGTGGCGAATGCCGCATGTGTCGTTGAGTGAGAAAAATAAACTGTCGATGCTATGTGCACTAGAAAGTGCGAAATATCTGAGCATGGCTTTTCGCTCGTAAGATCTGTACGAGTTTCCACTATTGCAGCTCACAACAAAGCATTCGTGGCCATCAAGACCGCTACTCAGCTCGAGAAACCGTGATATGTCATCTTCGCTTTGCAGATTGGTCGGAAAAACAACATGTCCGAGAATGCTAGTCGATTCGACCATTGCAAGTTAAACAACGTAAAACTCTACCTGAACTCGGAATGCTACCCCTATGAAGATATGAATCTGGATTTTGATAGAAAAAAATGGGCTATTCTCTACGACGCGTACGCACGTTTCTGTAAAACTTATTACGGATACGATTATCTCGAGCCTAATCAAACTGTTACGATGTTTCGACAAAATGGCCCTTTCATAATTATCGATTGTTGTCGGCAAAACGAATCGATCAAGAGCGCAACCGTGGATGTGAGATTGGAATTCGACACTATAGAGAACGTACGAGCAAACACCACTGCCTTTTGTTTGATCTTGCATGATCGTTTAATCGAATACTGCCCATTGACCAACGTTGTGCGCAAAATCACCTAAAATACGGATGCATATAAAGATTGAAACGTTTTGCGATGAAAAGCAGTCTTCGTTTTGACATGATTGTGCCAACGTTTGTGGACCTGCAAGGTTTTCCCCTTGGAGGATTAAGCGGTTTCATCGTCAAAGAGTTTGCCGCTCTTAGAAAAGGAAGAGTTCTTTATCACTACATGTTTAAGAATCAAAGACCATGGGATTGACTGATAAAATCCGAAAAATCCTGCTGTTGCTGGCTGACTGCGTGTCACCATGACTTAAGATGGGAAAATGGGACAGTTCCGTACAAGTCAGCGAAACAGTTGATTACACAAGCTGTATATGGCACGATAAAGAACGACGACAACAACGACGACAACGATGACGCCGACGACGCCGACGCTGACGACTACGACGACAACGATGACGATGATGACATCGACAGCGGTGGCTGCAAAGATCTCGTATACGTCAAAGGATTTGAAAAAATAGAATGGTTGAAGGATTTACTCGATGCTGATGCTGAAGATAATGTAATCATCGAGACAATGGATGCTGATTACGAAGACATGGAATATTTGAATAAATTAGATGCTACCAATACTACGCAATGTGAAAAACATCGTTATAACAAGAATTGTGCATTACAAAATGTATACAAAATGTATACAAAATGTATAATTGGTGGTCACAACGCCAAAAAGAATTGCAAGATTTTGAAAAATAAAAAAGTAAAATAAATGTTAAAGATTTTATTTCTTTTTCCTTTCCCTGTAGTTTAAGAAGACAGACGTGTACTTAAGTTACGTTTCGTCTGTTGGGCAACGACAAAAAAACACTAGAGTCTCTACCTTTTCATTTACATTTTTCACCCCTTTGCAGTAAGGGGTCTCCGAAGGTGAATTTTTTGTCCAGTCATGAAAATTCTATATTTTTGTGGGAGAAAGTCAAGTACAGTTATTCTTTTATATTTTTGAGCTCGAACACACGTTCCGATCAGTTTTAAAACAGTCTGCAGAGCGATCGCAACATCTCTCCAACGATCTCTTCAATATGTGCTTGTCATTTACTAATAGTGCTAAAACATGAGATAGGCATGGCTACATGCCTAACAGATAAGGGTGTGTGGTGCGATATGCACCGCAAAAAATTGCAAACAATGTCGCGGTATTACTGCAAGCGACATATCGAAGGTAGAATCACCAGTTGGACAGAACTGGATCGCGCCAACAGTATATATGAACTTCAACGGAACGCCACAGACCGGGAGGATACTCCCACATACCCCGCGTATTCACTGAGATATTTTGACATCTACGAGGAGGAGCCAGACGTAAGTAATATCTCTATTTTTTATTTACAATTATTGTATATGTAGATATACCATTTTTTAATGTTAAAATATTTTTTCTGTTTTTTAGAATTTCGACAATATCCAATCAATTGGATATACTGATAGCGTAGATGTTCAGTATTTACGCCATCACCGCCGTATCGACCGCGAGCTAAATGAACAAAATTGGGATCGCATGGATATCGGCGATTACTGGACTTTAAATATCTTGTTTGGGGAGCAGCCATATGAGGAGGAGAAGAAGGAGCAGTGGGATTAAAGGAGAATTTTTTTTAAATTAAATATTTTTTTTTTAAATTACAAAATAAATTACACGTTTAATAAATGCAAAAAATTTTTTAAAATAATGTCTAATATTATTTCCATTATTCACCTTCCCATAATAAATAAATAAGGTACAAACGTTTACGAGGCGGAAGCGAAAGCGTACGCAGGTATCAAAATTTTTTTTTACCCCAGTTTTTTTTGGACACGTTCTACCCATTAGCAGTGGTCAAGGGTCTTATCTCTTTCGGAGATGAATACCTGATTATTTGTCTTGCCATAAATTTCCATTTTTATGTCAAAATCGCACACAATTTTTTCGCTATATTTTCGAGCTTGGACACAACCATTCTGTCACCAGTTAGTCTTATTCAAGCTCTCGAAGCAGTTCGAGTTTACAAATATAAAAGCCAAAAATTGCAAAAATGAGTGAGTATGCAATTCCTGGCGTGGAAAGCAAACCTGAAGTGCGCGATGAGGGAAATGATTCTGACCTGGGTGAAGATGAACTGAGAGCAATTAGGCAAAATGTGCTCAGATCTTCCATAATTAATATTCTGGAAGATATCCTCCCTCTCCTCAATAGAGAGACAATAATGCAGATTGTTCGACTTGCGATGGGGATCCTTCGGCAGCGCAACAGAAGCGAAAGGAATGTTCCCGAACTCGAGGTGGAAGAGTAACATCGCAAGTAAGTAATATTATTTTTTAATTGCAATTTTTATATGTATATCACGTTCTGATATTAAATTTTTTCCTATTTTTATGTTACAGAATAAAACTATAAGTAGAAAAACGATGGAGACGAGGGACATCTCTCTAAATCCTTGAAAAACGGCTAGGAGTGATGGAGCTAACTCAGGAGATTATTTCATAAAATAAAAAAATTAAATACATTTTGTAGAATTTGTAATTTAAAAAATAAATGTTAAATTTTAATACATACTTTAAATTTAAAAATAATTTTCCTTGTCCGCCTTTCCTATTTAATATATATAAAAAAAATGGGAGCAAGCGCAACAATAGCCGCATCGCGTGCGGCTAAAAGCGCGCGAGAGATAATGCATGCATAGCGTATGGGAATAGTACTATTCGTAGTAAAATTGTACTATTCGTAATAAAATTGTACTATTGGTAGTATTCGTAATAAACTGTCCGCAGCGGGGGGTACGAGCAAAAACATTAGCCCGTACGGACCCGTAAAGATTCGTCTGCAACGTGGGTGCCATTAATTAAAACATATATTAAATCTAAAAATGATTTGCCCAGTCCACTTTTCCTCTTTAGTATATATAAAAAAAAAATGCGAGCGAGCGAACAATAGCCGTAACGCGTGCGGCCAAAAACATGCGACTGACGCAATAGCGTGCCGCAACGGGGGGTGCAAAAACATTACCTAGGTAAAGATTCGTCGTCTACAACGTCGGCGACAAATGTACGGGTTTTAAACGATGGGTCATAAAACATTTCTTGACAATGGAAAAGGAAAAAACGTTTCACCTTCCTAAAATGCTGAAACGAATTTTTAATACAAAAATTTAAACAATATGTAAAAGAGAGATCGACAATAGAGAGAGAGGGAGAGAGAGAGAGAGAGAGAGAGAGAGCGATACGTTTTTCTAAATATTTGTTAAATAAATATTTTAATACGAGAAAAACCTAAACTATATGGGAAAGAGGGAGAGGGAGAAGGAGAGGGATACGTTTTATTCCCAAATAATTGTTAAACTAATTTTAATAAATTGATATAAAATTTATATTAATTTGATATTAGGTTAATATTAACCTAATATAAACATAATAAAAATTTATATCAATTTATTAAAATTAGTTTATCAATTATTCGAGAAAAAACGCTATGGGAGAGAGAGAGGGAAAGAGAGAGGGAGAGAGAAAGGGATACGTTTTATTCCCAAATAATTGTTATTTGCTAAAGTACTTTTTAATAAAATTGATATAAAATTTATATTACGTTTATATTAGGTTAATATCAACCTAATATAAACATAATAAAAATCCATATCAATTTTATTAAAAATTAGCTTAGCAAATAACAATAATTCGGAAAAAACCGTCATTGGAAAGAGAGAGAGAGAAGGAGAGAAGGAGAAAGATAGTGAATATACCTGACCCTTGTAACGTCCCTCACACACACGCACACACGTACATGTACACGTATACACACTAACACATAGTGATCCGGAATAGGCCTATAACAACTACTTGTCATGAACATTTTTCGGAAAAAAGTTATAGCTGTTTGCTGTATCGGTGTCTGCAACAACGCATAGTTATACAATTCAGCCAATAATTTCAGGCGATGGTAGATTATTATCTCCTCTTTTTATAGTTTTAAAAAAACCAACCGGAACATTTGGTCCTAGAGTACAGAAAACAATGTTTAGAGAGAACAATGTTTTTCTTTGGGCTTCTAAATCTGGCAAGTTAACATCACATCATTTTGAGATATGGTTAAAAGAAGTTTATTTTCCCAATGTTGGTCCAAAGTCGATTTTATTATTGGATTCGTGGATTGGCTATTGTCCCGATGTAATTGCAAGAAATAGACCAGAAAATGCTGAGGATATTGTTTTTCTAACAATATCAGCGGGAACAACAGGTCAGAGACAACCATTAGACGTATATATGGTTTCCGCTTATAGAAGAACTTTGTAAGACATTTTTCGGATGTTGTCATGCTTCTGGATTTAGAAGTTAAACTACATTCACGAGATTCTATTTTAAAATTGCAATCACTAACACATTTCCAATTTTTATTACCAAGGTTTAGGAATTTGTTTAAATATGCATGGTATAAAAGTGGATATATAGATATAACGCCAGATGAATTTGAGACACCAGTAGACTTTTGTTTTAAAACACATTCAAAAGCAACATGTGATATTTGCGACGAAATTGCTGTAATAACTTGCGCGTTGTGTAAAAAGAGTCAGTGTTTGAAACATTTTTTTCATGATCATCATCTTTGTTATAATTATGAATCCTAAATTGTATAAATTGTATGAACCCTAAATTGTATCTTTATTCATGTAATTTTATTACATTAATGTATTATTACAAAATTTATCTTATAACTAATAAACTACATCTTATAATTAATAAAGAAATTTAATGTGTTTATTTTGATTTAATAGAATTTGTGTAAATGTTAAATCTTTTTTTCCTCGTCCTTTGATATTTTTATCTTTAATTAGCTACTCTAGCGCCATAAAGGACATCCTTCTCTTCACAAGATAAAATTTTTATTTCTTTATTTTTCTTAATCTTTTTTTTTAAAAGGTTTTTATTGAGACTTAACGTTTCTTTTAACACAAAAGTGCGTGTACACACGAAAGCAGAATATTACAGAGCTTTTAACACTTCTGTCCTTGCTATACAATATGCAGGTTCGCTGGGCAAATTAACAATCAACGTAATATACGCGCTTAATTGATCACGAAAAAATACACACATACGCAACGATGAGCGGACGGAACCGAAGTGAGCGTGTGAGAGAGAACAAAAAAAGAATGAGCTAGTCACGTACGCTAGCGTCCTGTCGCACACGCGTACTCATAGGATGGCGCTGTAGAAGTTACTCACATAGACGATATAAAGAGCGGTTTAAGAAACACAACTAAAATAAACAATCTTAACAGTTTTTAACGATTTTCACGAGCTCGTTGACTTTCCCTCTCCCGCATCTCTCGTATTGCTTGAATTATGACTCCTTTTCCGCCACCGTGCCGTCTGACTTTGGCAGTAAGTTGATGAATTCTTGAAGAATTTGTTTCATTGATAAGCGGTCGTATCTTATTCACCAGGACACTTGCTTTACAAGTATCGCATTTTGAAAGAGGCCATTATAGTAGATAACAACATAAAAAAAATAATAATAAAAAGTACATATAATTAATGTTATTCATGTAAATAATAAAAGAACTTACTGAAAGATTGGGTCAATGTAGCGTACCACATTTTGAACATGGTATCATCTTGTGATACCATGACGCGGGCGCTTACCATGTCAGACGGTGAGTTGCGCCGCCTTTGTCTACCATGTATACACGGCCCGTGATTCGCTAAGTTTATCCTTTTATTATTCAAAAAGTAAGCGTCGGACAAAATTTTCGTATAGAAAAAGTCGTCTCAGAATTTATCCCAAAACACGTCTTTACAAGGACACAGGGGTCGTTCTAAATCACCTTGTATATTAAAAATTTTAAGAAAACATGTAAATTTTCTTATTTTTGAAGAATGTTTCAATTCGTATAAAGAATCTGAGAAAGTTATAAAATTATATAAAAATTCTAAAAATTTCTGAAAAATTACTTAAAAAATTCTCACCGAAGTATTTAATATTTATAATTTCTCATTGGGGTTAAAATTTTATTAAAAACTTTTAAATAAAAATTATTAATATGATAACACGCGCCGCAGTTGCTAATTATTCATTTCTTTGGACCCATTTCCAAACCACTCTGGAGGTATCATAACGATCCATTTCCTTTCCTTTTTGCGGAACAATAGCCAGTAGCCCTATGAAACCACAGAAGTACGCGTGTTTAAAACATTTATTAGGCACGATATATCTTCTCCTTGCATGATCGGAGCCTGTCTGTCTGGTCAAAGCGGACATGCCATCGCCGAGCACCAAGTCGTGGCTTATATTCCCGACTAGAATTTATCGCAAAATACGGCACCTCTACGATGACGCCAGGCTCTACCTCCATAGAAATAGGTAGTGGAGGTAAAGGGTTCATTACACGAAACGGTTCCATTATGCGAGGTAGCCTTGGTCGTCGAAGTACTGGTGGCGGTGTAGTGAGCCACATAAGCTTCAGCTGCGTTTGACGATCCAATGGCTGATTTAAACGTCCGTTCCGTAGGCCAGGTACGGCGGCACGTAGTCATGTTACAGATGAGTTGCTGGAAGGTGTAGCTGAATTAGCGGAATCGTTCTCGTTAGATTCGGCGAGTAAGTCGTCAATCTGTTTGAGAATATCGTCTTGCTACATCGATAGTGCAAGTAGAAATGAAGCGCTCTCATGGTTTTGACTCTCTTCCGGATTCGTTGGGACGATATTTCTCCTATTCCATTGTTTATTTTATAATATAACAGAAAATAAGGCGGCAAAATAAGCGGTGTTTATTTTGTTTCCCTTCTTTAGGAGATAAGCGATTTCGACATTCCCTTTACTTTTTTGCGTATCAGTTTCTGCGTTTCAAACAGTTACATTTTAGAATAATCTGTATTAGAAAATAATTTTAATTTGATAATAACAAAAGGACAAGCTCGTTTATGTCAATAACAAATTGATATAGAATTGATATAGAAAAAAAGGCCAAAATACCGAACAATATATACAGTATTTTAGTAAATCGTGAGTTTAATTTACAATTGATGTTAAAAAATATCGAAACATGTTTCGATCTGATCTCCCACAACCGATGCATGTAAACTATTAGCTAATATTTTTGATTATTGTGTTTGTTCCTTGCACCTAATATTTGTATCTCAATATTTATATTTCTTTCTGTATTTGAATATATATCTTTCAATATTTAATTTGTTTGTATGGACAAAATACCGTGGTAACTCACTCGCGGATTTCTTCCTCGCTACGGCGAAACATATGTACATGCGTGGCTTCGAACGCACCGAGGATTACCTGATGTCTATGCTTATATGCCTGTTTGTTATGTTTGTTATTTTTCTCGATCGTGTGTCTACAAGAATACATCATCGTTGCGCGCCCCATCACTAATTCCTTCCTACTTCTCGATCTTCTCCTCGCTACGACAAAACATATATACACACCGGCATAAATGGAATCCCTCGGTGTTGGCGCTCAGCTGCCACTCACAAACACGCACGCACGCACGCACGCACACACACAAACACATATATATATTCCATATATACATGTAAATATATAAATTAACAATTAAGTTGTATTTCAATAAAATAATATGACAAAAATTGTATTTTAAGCTTTTATTTGTTAGCATTATAAACGTTATGTGTATACAACGTAATAATTGTATAACTACAGGATAGAACCAATGTAATCATTAATTTTCTAATCTTTCTTTGATTTGTTAATGTTACGCCCTGCGGAGTAACGATTCTTTCCTTCGCAACCAGCGGATATTCTAATTAACGGGTCGAGCGACGGTGATCTCACCCCGATCCCAAGAATACGGTGACTCTCACGGCAATAATCAGATGTCACGAATTAAGTAGTTATAAATTCACCAATTAAGGAGATCTGAGGTGACATCGTTGCTCAACGCCGGAAACACCAAAGATAGTAAAATCAGAGAGCTGGAAGACGCACGTGTGCACCCCTTTGTGTTCTGAATGTCCGACACCCGCATAGCGACAAATCAAAAAATTTTTAACATTTAATGCCTCCGAGAGTTCAATTGTCAAACCTGCCGCTTTTTCGGATAACAATTACCGAGGAATATAAAAAAATCGTAAAAGCAAATATTGCACGTGGGTGTATTAATGAATAAAGTGGTGCACACGGCCCTTAATGGGACAAAGGGAATCATAGATAAAAAATAGTATAAATAGGTGCGTCTTCTAGCGGAGAGTGCAGTTTAGTCTTCATTCCTCGTCCGAATCACAGTTCCGTGGCATCTTGCATGCCCGAGTTCTGCGACTCTCGGATCCGCGGTCTCTAAACTCGTGCGGAGCACAAGTCTCGGTCGGAAAAGTGCCATAGTGAAAACCGGCATATTTGGGATCTGGCGACCATTCTCCATCGCACCCGCAATTTTGGCTGAATAGAAAGTGCCATAGTGAAAATGGGCATATTTGGGATCTGGCGACTATTCTCCATCGCACCTGCAATCCTTTTTGGCTGAATTGTTCGTCTCCCGCTGAGTCCGACCCCAGTTTGGAGGTCTGCGGCCCCCGAGAGTATCACATTTGTCAACTCTAACAGTTTAACCAACAAGTAGTAAGTTCCAATCATAAGTTTATCTTTCCTGACTGGCTTTTCTCTCTTACGGGTGATCTATACATATTCACATTACAACTTCCCCTCCGACCATTTTTAATTACCTTTACCTTTTCCTGGATCGAATCAAACTCTGTTTGATTCGATTCAACCTTGATTTCCATTTTGGATTAAATCGAGTTTTGGCTCAATTTGATTCAAAGAAATTTATATTCTTATTTTTCTGGATTGAATCAAGCTCTGTTTGATTCGATTCAACCTTGATTTCCATTTTGGATTAAATTGAGTTTCGGCTCGCTTTGATTCAAAGAAATTTAGACTTTCTGGATTTGAATCGGCCTCCGCCGATTCAATTCAGACTTACACTGTTTTCTAATTCAACTACCTTTCCCATCCCCTCTCCCCAGCTAAAATATTTTTTATTTATTCTTTTTTTTTCCTTTTTTGTATATTAAAGAGAAAAAGGGGTCGAACATTTTTGTTATTTTCGTTCTAGTGAATAACCATATTCCACAAAAAATACACAAAAATAAGTCTCGCGCCGGAGCCCGCCATCGTCGGAATCGCAGAAACCGGAGAGCAAGGAAGCTTGCTGCGTCGCTCAATCTTCCTTCTGTAGCAATACTGTTTATCGCTAACTTATTTAAATTAGGAACCTTACATAACAAACAATTAAATATTTCGATAACCTCCGGTAACACACCCGCCAATTCTCCCGCTGAACCCTCTTACTCTCCAGTCCCTCTCGACGAAGAGGAACCGTCAACCCCCTCCGAACGCGTAAATTCACCCGCAAATTCTCTCTCTGAACCCTCTTACTCTCCAATCCCTCTCGACGAAGAGGAACCTTCAACCCCCTCCGAACACGCCGACTCCCCCGTAGATAATTTTCTTCACGCCGACTCCCCCGATTCTCAAATAACTTATAGAATCTTCCCGGACTCTCCCGTTTCGCTCTCTTCTCAGGGATCTCCGATCCCTGAAATTCACGATTTGGAGGAAGACCAACCTCCTACGGATTTTCCGAACGTAGGGGCCCACGAGGAGGAGGAAGAATTTTGCCCCACCTCTCCGATCCTCGGATCGCATGATCTCGAGGATGAGGATCGTTTTCCTAGCCCCGCGCTTAGTGTAGAGATCGTAGAGGAGCTACCTCCCCCACGTTGTTATTTTGCCTCTGGTCCTTTTCAATCACTAGAGTTAATTCTCTCGGTGTTTCCGATCTCTTCTGTCCCACTCCCTCCTGGTGCGTTCTCTATCGGCCCCGAAGAATTTGACCTCGAAGCGGTCCGTGTCTTCCTTTCTCGGTCTCCCCCCGATGCACTAGTCCCCGTGTATCTCCCCTACATATATCCGAAATAATATTTAATTCCCAAATTAATATTTCTAAATCACTTCCGCCCCAATACTGCCGTATTAAATGAAGTCCCAACATAGGCACACATACACCTATACAGACATGTATATTTCTAGAAAGAATTGTAAATGGTAACTATTATAAAACAATAGTATTATTGAATTATCTGTTGTAAGCTCAAATTAATTGTATCGTACACTCTAACCGTTAATTTAAATAGAATACTCTGTATTAAACAATTTGAATCCAATTCAGGTTTTTCCTTTAATTTAACGAGATATATATATATATATATATATATATATATATATATATATATATATATATATACATATATGTAAAAGGGGGAAACCAACGCTAATTCTATCTGTTCATTTAAATAAATAACCATGAGAATAAAATGTTAAATTGCCTAGTAAGTCGACATTGTATTCATTATTATTATTCATTAGAATAAACTATGTATAACAATTAATCTGTCCTAATTTTTCAACCACGACCACCATTCCTCGCTCTTAGGATAAGCACTAGGTCCGATCTCGAGGTAAAGCAATTAGATTTGTTGCCTCAAAACAGGACCGAAGGACGCGGAACACCCTGAATGTTTGTCATTGGGCCCCCGATGTGGTCCTATTGACCCATATATTCTGGGTTGTCGACGCCGCCTGCCTGTGCCTCGTGTGCACATTCTCAAGTTGTTACGTCCCTCCTTTCTCCCTTCATATCTTACCTATCCTTCTTCAACCCTGGACGTAACACTATAATGATATATATTTTATTCATGTATACATTTATATCGTTTACAATATATATTTCATACCAAAAATAAATCAAATAACATCATTTTTATTTATCCATTATGCGATTGAATTATGCGATTCATCGAATCCCTGCCACTTGACGTAAATCTTGTTTCCTTTCTTTTTTTTAATTTTTTCAACGAGATAGACATCCGGATATCTCGCGGGATTTAGCTCATATTCATAGAAGGCACCTGAGATTTGTTTATTGCAATAATGTTTGAGTAAATATGTAACGGGATTAGTACGCTGCACTTTCACAATCTTAAACACCTCGGTGGTCCAATTGGAGGTGCACCCCTTTTCGAATACAGCTTTGAACTTGCTCACGCGTACCGAATCATTTACTTTGAATTTCGCCGGCCCTGCAATTTTGAAGCGACTGTACACAATGGATAAGAGTTTTTCGGCACTCGTTGGAATTACGTTGGCTGGTTGCATTCCGATAGTACAATGCCTGCGGTAATCCGACACCAGACGCGGCAGCACGTCGACCCACTTGTGCGACCCATTAAGTGTAAACATACGCCACATATTGTTCTTAAGTGTGCGATTCCACCTCTCTATTATAGATGCTTTTAAAACCGAATATGTAGAATAATGATTAATGTTATGTTTCTTCAAGACTTTCTGCACATCGGCGTTATAAAATTCCTTTCCCATATCCGTTTGCAAATTTTTCGAACATCTTCCGCTCTCTCGAATTATCTTGGCGATTGCGTCAGTCGTCTCGCGCCCGGCCTTGCTCTTGAGCGGTATTTACTTAACGCATCGATGACGGTAAGTATGTAATTATGACCTCTATTATACTTTGAATATGGGCGCATCTCGACGATATCAGCTTGCCACAGCTTCATCGAATCCTTTGATTATAACGTGTCTTCGAGGAAAAATGCGTTTTGCTGGGGCGTGTAATTCCTCGACGAGCCGTCGCCTCTCGGAGCTAATTTTCTTCGACGAACTCATGTTTCAGCGCGTAAACGAGTTATATTACAACTGACTTGTATCGCGGGCACGCAATTTAATTTATATTACTGTCGCAAAGTTCCTTTACTTTGTTTTTAAGTTGTTTTGTCAAACGTTTTTCTTTGTTACAAATTTCTGTCAAACGTTTTTTTTGTTACAAATTTCTGTCATCCATCAATAACTTTTTTTTGTCTTCCGGTATTTGGCGGTTAGATACCTGGTGGTAATTATTCTTGACCTGATTTACGGTCGTTCGACAACGATCCAACACTCGTTCTTGAGTCTTTTCATAGTGATCTTGAGCCGAGCGGTAGTAATCTAACAATCGTTCTTGAACCGTTCTATTTTTATTGAGGAACCGTTCAAAATCATTCGTTAGACGTTCGTAACCGTCTTTTCGATGTTCATTGCCACTCATTTTTTCCGTTGTGACTCGGCTTTTTATAATTATACGCTGAAACTCATCGTTTTATCGTAATGCTCACACGTCCTTCTCGAACAAAGTCAGCCTCTCGTCTAATTCGTTTTCGCGAATACGCGATTAATTTATAATAATACCGGCTTCGCGAAGTTCCTCTACGATAGACAGCATCTCGTTGCCGTGAGCGTCGTTGCCGGCTTGATGCGAAGCTTCGAGCAATCGAAGTCAATCCACCAACTCGTTGGGATTGTCCCAATGAACGTAATCTATCTTATTATTGTTTAGTATCATAGCTCTAGGTAATTCCTTTCCAGATTTATTCTTTTTCTTTGGTGTAAATTCGACCGACATCAATGGTGCGATCACGTGTCTGTACTTGTATCCTCTGTTGCCCCGTAATTGCTCCTTCGCGGTGTAATTTTTTCTATGTGCGCTTGTAGTTAACAATATGCTCTTGTACTTTTGCAAATCGTTTTTCGTATAAATAAGATCATCGGGAATTCTCTTAAAAATCAACTCGTAAAGACCGAGTGTGCCAGCATATCGCACACCATCGACAATTATGTTCTCATTGCGGTCCACGTCAAATTTTTTATAACCAAGCATCATTCCATCCTTGTCGAGACGAACGCCATATATGGTGTCTATAATTTTCTCTTTTCCGCCACCGCTGAGAAAATCTCCAATGTACTTTTGACCCAATAGACCCAAATGCTGCGACAATGTTTTTTGACCTTCCAACGTTTGCATCTGATGTTGGACAGATGTTCCGAACGAATCGTCTGTGGTTTCGAAAACGTTCTCGGGCATCATCCGTTGATTTTCCAGTTCCAACCGTCGTACGCGGTGTGGATGTTATCACTGATGAATCCAACGTGACGTTCGATTGTCTCGAACGTTTCTTTTTGCTTGATGTTACTTTCGAAAATTTATAAGATGCGCCATCGTCGTCGTCGTCGTCGTCGTCGTCATCGTCATCGTTATCGTCGTTATCATCGTCGTCGTCGCTTCATAGTA
Source organism: Solenopsis invicta (assembly GCF_016802725.1). Lineage (NCBI taxonomy): Eukaryota > Metazoa > Arthropoda > Insecta > Hymenoptera > Formicidae > Solenopsis > Solenopsis invicta. Next base: position 13,717,912 of record NC_052679.1, read on the forward strand.
TTTTTCGACACTTCTGCCTTGATATCTTTAACCTCTCTCTTAATAGGTGGAGATTCCTGGACGATCTGTTTCAGAGGTTCGATGATGGACTTGAAACGTCTCTCCATCGCAATATCCTCCTCGATCTTACCGGTTTTTAGAGCGCGATGCTTCTTGCGGATCGTCTCGCTCGTCTTTTCAATCTCCATCGCGAGTTTTTCGCGTTTACGCCTATTAGCCATGACGAACGTCTCTGCCCAAGATATCAAGAAAGACTAACCGTTTCACGGTACCGCGAACTCGTTAATTCCTTTTCTGTATCGTCCCTTACTAAGAGGGCTGTCCTTGTCTATCACTAGAAATCCGTATTTGCGTTGCCAACAAGAACGGCACAAAGCGCGCAATTCATCGTACGACATATCGGTGTTAACGTGATCGTTGTAAACGTGTTTCAGGTTGGTACCATCCTGTTTAAACAGGATTAGAAGATTCGCGTTATCGCGTATCAGATGTTTAGGTATCCTCGCGTATGTTTGACACAGATAAAAACAATCGATATTTGAAGCGACCTCATTTGGGCGACCCATTAAAAAGTATTCTCTCATTGCATCCTGCTTATCGCATGCAACGTCGTCGAAGACGAAGATTGAATTCGGACGCGCCTCGCTCGACGGAACGACATCGCTATTATTTGAGAACGTAAAATAGCCGATTTCGTCGATCGATTTCAACAGATTTTCGAGATATTGATATTTAGGCTGCTGCAGCGACTTGGAATATACATAAACATTCTTGAAACGTACGCCCGTGCGGACTCTTGAGCAGGTTTATCAGAACATTAGTCTTGCCGCAATTACTCGGCCCCGCAATTATTGCGCGTATGGTACTCGGTAGCATTTCGCCGTGCTTCCGCAACGGTACGCTATCCTCCATCATTCGCAATTTCTCGTCACAGTTTGTGATGCGTATCGTACGCGATTGCCGCACAAATTTCATGTTTCACACTAAATTCGTGTGACACGTCGAGCGCCTATTTATAGATGTGTGAAATCTTGAGTTGCTTAGTAAAAATGTTTCTCGCGCTGTCACATCCCTGCGATATTTTTGATCTGAGCGCTGAGCAGTTGGAATATATACCAAAAATCGTACTTTTACACGTATACGGTAATTACATCGACCACATTTGGGAACGGCTTCCGAAACATATACAGGTAGACCCGGAAGTTCGAACCTATCGTCGCTGCGACAAGCATTATAATCAACCTTGGCAGCGTACGCACATCGACGGTCCGACACCGAGGATAAAGAATTGCAGCAAATGTCAGCGTCGAGCGAAGGCTGCGTCGGAGGTCTGCTGAATCGAGCGATAAACGCGCTTCCTTTTGAGTTACATATCCCAGGCTATCAGTTTTGCGGTCCGGGCACTCGGCTGAAGAAACGATTAACCAGAGGCGACAGAGGCGTAAATCCATTGGACGCGGCGTGTCGCAAACACGATATTGCGTATTCTGAAAGTAACGAACTCGTCGACAGACACGCAGCGGACAAGGTGCTCGCCGATAAAGCGCTGAGACGCGTCATCGCAAAAGATTCGACTGTTGGTGAGAGAGCCGCCGCAGCAGCCGTTTGGGCAGCGATGAAAGCCAAAACCAAAATCGGCATGGGTATGAAAGCAAAGACAAAAAAGAAGAAAACGTCGAAAAAAAACGAATACTTCCGTCGGCGAAACGAGGCAGTATGTTACCGATCTTGCCAAGTTGATGTTAGGCGTTCTCGGATCTTTGATCGGCGGAGCGGCAGGTGTAGCAAAAGCGGTAAACGCCGGCAAAGCCACGCGACATCAGCTCGAGGAGCTGCAACGTCACAATCGCGCAATGGAATAAGGTCGCGGGCTTTATCTTGCTCCGTATAAAGGCGGACGAGGATTGTATCTTGGACCATATAAACGCGGACAAGGAGTATCGGCGAAGAAAAAAAAAGAACGTCGAAGAAACGATAAAAATGCCCGAGGGAGTGACCACCGATGTGCAATTGAACTATCTGGCGAAACGAATGCGCATATCATATTTTAGGGTCTTGTATATGCGTAATGTTTTACCGACTAGTGGTGTACGAAGAAACGAAAGCGGTATCGTCAATCTAGACGATATCGCGGGCCCTGGGACGCACTGGGTGGCTCATGCAAAAAGGAGCAACCGCGTAATTTATTTCGATAGTTTTGGTAATCTTCGACCGCCTCGAGATCTGGTGCAATATTTCGGAAGCAATGTTACGATCAAATACAATCGAATGTCCTATCAGACGTACGATCAAAATTTCTGCGGGCAAATGTGCTTGCGATTTTTACAAATTGTCGACCTTTAAAAGACCGACGAGATACCGCAAAGTCTTAGTATTCGTCGAGCTCTTTTTCCATCATGTCGTTTACGTTAACGCTGAGCGGAAAGAGCAGCGTTCTCGCTGCAAATTACTCTCCAGCGATAGATTTAACCGATGCCAAATACGAACTCGGTCTAACGCTTCTTGAAACTTATAACACAATACCGAACGTGAACGCCTCGAACAATAAATTCTATTTCGGCAAAGACGATGCGGAGATTAAGATACCCGAAGGATCGTACGAGCTGCCGGCCATAAACGAATTTTTGAAACACGCAATTTCGCAGAAACATCCACGACGCAACGCACCCGATGCCGGTGACATGCTAGTTGTCCGCGGCGATATCGGCGTGATCAATGATGACAGCGAGGAAGCGATAGTGATTCGAGCTAATCATAACACGATGAAATGTGAAATTAAATGCGCTTACAAAATAAACTTTAACAAAGCCAATAGCATTGGATCGCTGCTGGGATTCTCGAAGCGTATACTGCAACCACGTAGATGGCACGAATCGGACATATCAATTAATATTATGAACGTAAATATTATCCGCGTCGAATGTAGTATCACCGCAGGTGCATACAATAACGTGTGCGTACGATCCATGAATTTTCTCCGAGCGTGCCTTCAGGATATAAGCTCAGTGAAAGGCCTGCAACAGTCATTTACTTGCCAGTGATCATACGAAGCGTTACGGATCTTACCATACGCATTGTCGATCAAAACGGACGATTGCTGGATTTTCGAGGGGAGGAAATTACCGTCAGGTTGCACGTTCGAAAACGATAACGCGACACATGAGATGCTTGTGTTGAGTGGAGCTGAGCGAGCAAAGAGAGATAATGCATTCTTTACAAGACCGGTGACATCATCATCATCATCATCATCGATTGATAATCCGACTCGATCAACTGAGAAGCGAAAGAAGCTCAGTGTATCAAAAATTCAATTTTTACAATCACTGGGATTCGCGGTACGACAATCTTGATTTAAAAAAAAGAAAAAATGACTGATATTCTAAATATCGGAGACGAGCCAATCTTTGACGATTGAATTGTCAAGATTGAGACCCATGCTTATTCGCCGTATGCAAACACAACGTACGGGCACAGCGACGAGATAAGAATACCCATACAGCAACAGGATTTGTATACATTGCCGTACGAGAGCTTTCTATATGTCGAAGGGAGGCTGACAAAAAAGAAGAAACCTGAGGAGGTCGGCGGTGACGTGGTTTTGGGAAATAATTGTGTTGCGTTTATGTTTGATGAGATAAGATATGAACTCGACGGTGTCGAGATTGATCGTAATAGAAACGTGGGCATAACTAGCTCACTCAAAAACTATGTAACGCTGTCATCCGACAAAAGCGTGATTTTGCGAAATGCTGGCTGGGAAGAACAGTTGACTACAGCTGATGGCTACTTCAACTTTTGCATTCCGCTTTACGTGCTGTTGGGATTCTGCGAGGATTACCATCGAGTAGTGATCAACGCTCGTCACGAATTGATCTTGATACGAGCGCGCAACGATAACAATTGCCTAAAGGGCAATTCAGCGGTAGAGCCTGTGATAGAATTGTTTAAGATTCAGTGGCGAATGCCGCACTGAATGAAATAAATAAACTTTCGATGCTGCGCACATTGGAGAGCGGACGATACCTCAGCATGGCTTTTCGCTCGTGGGATCTTTACGAGTATCCGCTTTTGCAACGTACGACCAAGCACTCGTGGGCTATCAAGACCGCTACTCAACTCGAGAAGCCGCGATATGTCATCTTTGCTCTGCAAACCGGTCGAAAAAACGTCATGTCCGAGGACACGAGCCGATTCGACCATTGCGATTTAGTCAACGTGAAACTGTACTTGAACTCTGATAGTTATCCTTATGAAGATATGAATTTAGATATTAGTAAAAATAGATGGGCTATTCTGTACGACATGTATACACGTTTCTGCAAAACTTATCTCGGATACGAGTATCTCGAGCCGAATCTCACAGTGACAAATTTTATATGTCACGATCCTTTCGTAATAATAGATTGAAGTCGGCAAGTTGAATCAATCAAGAGCGCAACCGTTGACGTGCGATTGGAATTTGAGACAAAGGATAACGTACCAGAAAATACTAGTGCCTATTGCTTGATAATACACGATTGCGTGATTCAGTACAACCCGTTGACAAACATTGTGCGCAAAATCACTTAATTCCACGCATATATATATTATACGATACATCGACGTAGACCACAGTCTTCGTTTCGACCGCGACATGTCCGTGCCGACGTTCGTGGATCTGCAAGGTTTCCCCCTTGGACGATTGAGAGGTTTCGTCGTAAAAGAATTTGCTGCTCTTAGAGGGGGAAACGTTCTCGCGCATTATATCTTTGACAGCCCCCAGCCATGGGATTGGCTGATGAAATCCAAAAGATCTTGCGCCTCCTAGCTCACTGCCATGCATCATGGGCTAAAATGGGGCACCGACGGGGAGGTTCCGTACCGGAAAGCGAGACAAGTGATTACAACTGCAGTATTGGGTACTGAAAATTTTGACAACAAGGAGATTGTATACGTCAAAGGACATGAGAAACGAGAATGGCTGGGAGAATTGATTCTGGACAGTCGGCGAGAATACGCATACATCGAGAGCCTGGATGTGGATTACGAAGACGTGGATAATCTGAATAATCTAGATGATGCTAATACTTTTCAATGTGGGCAACACCGTACGAATAAACATTGTGCTTTACAAAATGTATTCAAACTTTACAATTGGTGGACACAATTGCATAAATAAACATACGTAATATACGAGATACATTTTTTTTTCCCCTCCATTACATCTACGTTTCTCTAACGTTTTTTTCATGTTTCTCACGTTTAATTTAACGTTTTTCATGTATAGTTTAACGTTATTTCATGTTTTTTTCACGTTTAGTTTAACGTTTTTCATGTTTAGATTAACGTTTTTTTCATATTTCACGTTTCATGTACGTCATGTTTCATGTATGTCATGTTTCACGTTTCATGTACGTCATGTTTCATGTATGTCATGTTTCACGTTTCATGTACGTCATGTTTCACGTTTCATGTACGTCATGTTTCATGTACGTCATGTTTCACGTTTCATGTACGTCACGTTTCATGTACGTCATGTTTCACGTTTCATGTACGTAACGTTTCATGTACGTCATGTTTCATGTACATCATGTTTCATGTACGTCATGTTTTATGTACGTCATGTTTTATGTACGTCATGTTTTATGTACGTCATGTTTCACGTTTCATGTACAACGTTGCCAGACCGCGAAAACGTGTCGTGACACGTTCGAGCGATAACGACGACAATGATGAAATTGTTTGATAGAGGGGAAAAGTATCTCCCACTCCTTAAAAAATGCAGAAACATAAACGTGTCGTGACATGTGAAAGCGATAACGACGACAATGATGAAATTGTTGAAAGAGGGGGAAGCCTTTCCTTAAAAGTGCAGAGGCATTAATCTTCAAATAAGCATCATAATTTCTTGCAACATCAGTATTGCATCAGAGGTTCGAACGAACGAACGATTCGCAATGTATTTTGCCGAGGGAGATAACACATTGTACAGTGGTGAAGTGAAGAAGGAATGCAATGGGTAAGTTTCGATATTCCAATAGCGTTTATGCAACGTTGTGTGATAAACTTTTGATTTTCTTTTACAGCATTTCGACGGAGCGTCGTACAGCGCGCTTATTGAGCAGACGTTACGCTTTGACAGCTACGAGTTACAAGTATTTGGAGATTGGAATTAACGTTGGTCCACCGAGTTACGTGGAGATCGCCATAAGAGATCATCAAGGACGAGAATTGATACTGTCTGTCGAAACGTGGAAAGGTCTCTACAAGCAACGATGGAATATTTCCAAATTAATTCGGAATGACTACAAGGACAATTTTATAAGCGTCGGACCCTTAACAATCAAAGTTAGTGTGATGAATGACGTTAGGCGCATACGTCTCGAATCTTCTAACGTATGTGACAGTGATTGAATCCACGTTACACCGTATGTTCAGTTTGTACGAGTGTATTAACGTAATGTTCGAGCGCTTAGTTAGAATCGTTGATACAGTCGATATTAAGTACACACAATTCTTAAACATCGCGTCCAATGTAATGAATCAAGAAAAAGCAATACGCGAGAGCAATATCTTCGATATGCGTCAACTCGTCGATTGTGAGCTGTTAGCTTTATTTTTTACTGCATAAACAATGTATTCAAAACAGACAATAAATTGTTTATTATTAAATTTAAATTGCAACCTTTTTTTTATTTTTCCTCTTCCAAAAAAATCCACAGTTATACATTAGTATCAATACCACGATATTTAGTTTTGAAATATTTTAAAAAGGATGTGCGAAGATACGAGAGTAAAGTCAGGCTAAAAAAGATGCGAGTATACGAAAGTAAAGTCAGGTCTTAGCGACGGAGAATGCTCTAGCTCTTCACTCTCAGTCGAGCTCGCGCGACTGTAACAACACAAAAATGGGTTACGGTCCAAATATTCCCGTGCAAATATCGCTTCCGGAAATAGAATTAGGTTTAGTGGTGCCTGAGCCTCTTCAACCTATAAGTTTCCGGGAGTTGGTACTACGTTTTCGTGAGCTGGGTGCCCGTTACCGTTTCGGTAGGCTGGAAGAACCAGCCGTTCGCCGTCGTGCTGCGGTTGTGCCCATAGACAATTATGTAAATTGGTGGCCCGATGGACCAATTTTCCATGGTGGTCGCGGGAATGGCCGCTTGTTGCCCTTCCCCGGTATGGACTTGCAGCCTATACGCCGACCTCATTTTGATCGCTACAACGCGCTTCTTGGTGGTCGCGGGGGTGGTCGCTTGGTCCCCCTCGTATAGACTTGCCGCCTATACGCCCGCCTCGTCATTTAGATCATGCTCCCGAAGTTGCTCCTCGTGGTCAGGGGGCAGCTTTAATGCAGCGTGAGAGGGCTCAAGATCAGTCCGGACCTTTTCAAGATCGGGCTCCGGACGAGGAGGAGGAGGAGCAGAAGCAGGAGGAGGACAAGGAGGAGGACAAGGAGGAGCAGGAGGAGGAGAAGGATGAGAGGGCTCAAGATCAGTCCGGACCTTCTCAAGATCGGGCTCCGGACGAGGAGGAGGAGGAGCAGAAGCAGGAGGAGGACAAGGAGGAGGACAAGGAGGAGCAGGAGGAGGAGAAGGATGAGAGGGCTCAAGATCAGTCCGGACCTTCTCAAGATCGGACTGCGGACGAGGAGGAGGAGGAGGAGGAGGAGGAGCAGGAGGAGGACAAGGAGAAGGACAAGGAGGAGCAGGAGAAGGAGAAGGACAAGGACAAGGACAAGGAAAAACAATAATGATAGTGGTGGTGGTGGTGGTGCCAGCGGCAGGTGGCGGATCGCCCCAGCGGACCCCGCGTTAGACAGCGCGCATCCCCTCCACGCACGCGACGGCGGCGGCGGCGGTGGCGGCGGCGGGCCCCGCGGAAATAGCCGCGCACACCCCACAAAATATTCGCCATCGTATCGCTTATCCCCTCGTGATGACAGACATTTCCGATTTCAAAAGTACAGTCATACACACCTCCTCGCGGTGTGATTTATTATGTTTATGTAAACAGAGTGACAAGTACATGGTCCATGTTTACATTAAATGGTCAGTTGCCTCCACGCGGTACATTTCAAAGGAGTCGGTTAAGAACATGATCCTCGAATCGTTATCACTGTTTATTTAAACATTGATTACGCAGAACTACCGGTTAGATTCATACACGTATCTCCGATTTAATTCCCCCCTTGCCCCGCCCCGGTCGCGTGACATCGTCTCCGGTTAGACCCCCCGTGAGACCCGAAATATTCCCCCTTCACCGCACGCGGCACATTTCAAAGGTGTCAAATTTATTTAAACATCGGTCAGAAACATGGTCCTCAAATCGTTATCACTGTTTATATAAACATTGATTACGCAGAACTACCGGTTAGGTTTACACGTGTGCCCCCGTTTTAAGCCCCCCTCCCCCTCCTCCAACCGGTTTGGTCCACCCGCGGGACCTTATCGCCGGCTAGGTCCCCCCGCGCGACCCAAAATATTCCCCCCTTCCCCGCACCCCCCTGAGATCCCCGAGTTTGAACCGGCCTCTACATTCTACTGATTTTATTTCGACAAAAGTACTTTGTTTTTACGTAACTTTATCTTAGCATAATTATTCAAAATTTTTGTCAACTCTTAATGTTATTATTGCACATTATTCGCACAATATGAGGTTAGTAAACGTAAGAAAAAGAAAGACAGCTTAAGAAAAAAAGAATGTGTCAACCATTGCCGTATGGCAAATTTAAATGGGTCGAAGACGTTGAAAATTTTGATGTAAACGCGATCGATTCGGATTCAAACACCGGGTACATTTTTAAACTCGACCTTCACTATCCAAAACATTTACACGATCGACACACAGATCCTCCGTTCTGTCCTTCACGCGATAAGCCGCCAGGGTTAAGGCAATATAAATTACTCGCGACAGTATATGACAAAACACGTTACGTCATCCATTATCGAAATCTTCAACAACGCACGCGTAATGGGCTTGAAATTGTAAAAATACACCGCATATTTCGCTCAATCCACCTGGCTCCGCGATTATATCGAATTAAATACAAAATTAAGAACAAGCGCGAGGGGAAGCCTCCCCTCTCCTTAAAAAAATGCAGAAGCATTAATCCTCAAATAAATGTCATAATTTCTTGCGACATCGGTATTGCATCAGAGACTCGAACGAACGAACAATTCGCAATGTACTTTGCCGAGGGAAGTAACACATTGTACAGTGGCGAAGTTAAGAAAGAATGCAATGAGTAAGTTTCAATATTCTAATAGCGTTTTATGCAACGTTATGTAAATAACTTTGTTTTTTTATCTTTTACAGCATTTCGACAGGCCGTCGTACAGTGCGTTTATTGAGCAGACGTTACGCTTTGACAGCTATGAGTTAAAAGTTTTTGGAGATTGGAATTAACGTTGGTCCACCGAGTTACGTGGAGATCGCCATAAGAGATCATCAAGGACGAGAATTGATACTGTCTGTCGAAACGTGGAAAGGTCTCTACAAGCAACGATGGAATATTTCCAAATTAATTCGGAATGACTACAAGGACAATTTTATAAGCGTCGGACCCTTAACAATCAAAGTTAGTGTGATGAATGACGTTAGGCGCATACGTCTCGAATCTTCTAACGTATGTGACAGTGATTGAATCCACGTTACACCGTATGTTCAGTTTGTACGAGTGTATTAACGTAATGTTCGAGCGCTTAGTTAGAATCGTTGATACAGTCGATATTAAGTACACACAATTCTTAAACATCGCGTCCAATGTAATGAATCAAGAAAAAGCAATACGCGAGAGCAATATCTTCGATATGCGTCAACTCGTCGATTGTGAGCTGTTAGCTTTATTTTTTACTGCATAAACAATGTATTCAAAACAGACAATAAATTGTTTATTATTAAATTTAAATTGCAACCTTTTTTTTATTTTTCCTCTTCCAAAAAAATCCACAGTTATACATTAGTATCAATACCACGATATTTAGTTTTGAAATATTTTAAAAAGGATGTGCGAAGGTACGAGAGTAAAGTCAAGCTAAAAAAGATGCGAGTATACGAAAGTAAAGTCAGGTCTTAGCGACGGAGAATGCTCTAGCTCTTCACTCTCAGTCGAGCTCGCGCGACTGTAACAACACAAAAATGGGTTACGGTCCAAATATTCCCGTGCAAATATCGCTTCCGGAAATAGAATTAGGTTTAGTGGTGCCTGAGCCTCTTCAACCTATAAGTTTCCGGGAGTTGGTACTACGTTTTCGTGAGCTGGGTGCCCGTTACCGTTTCGGTAGGCTGGAAGAACCAGCCGTTCGCCGTCGTGCTGCGGTTGTGCCCATAGACAATTATGTAAATTGGTGGCCCGATGGACCAATTTTCCATGGTGGTCGCGGGAATGGCCGCTTGTTGCCCTTCCCCGGTATGGACTTGCAGCCTATACGCCGACCTCATTTTGATCGCTACAACGCGCTTCTTGGTGGTCGCGGGGGTGGTCGCTTGGTCCCCCCTCGTATAGACTTGCCGCCTATACGCCCGCCTCGTCATTTAGATCATGCTCCCGAAGTTGCTCCTCGTGGTCAGGGGGCAGCTTTAATGCAGCGTGAGAGGGCTCAAGATCAGTCCGGACCTTTTCAAGATCGGGCTCCGGACGAGGAGGAGGAGGAGCAGAAGCAGGAGGAGGACAAGGAGGAGGACAAGGAGGAGCAGGAGGAGGAGAAGGATGAGAGGGCTCAAGATCAGTCCGGACCTTCTCAAGATCGGGCTCCGGACGAGGAGGAGGAGGAGCAGAAGCAGGAGGAGGACAAGGAGGAGGACAAGGAGGAGCAGGAGGAGGAGAAGGATGAGAGGGCTCAAGATCAGTCCGGACCTTCTCAAGATCGGACTGCGGACGAGGAGGAGGAGGAGGAGGAGGAGGAGCAGGAGGAGGACAAGGAGAAGGACAAGGAGGAGCAGGAGAAGGAGAAGGACAAGGACAAGGACAAGGAAAAACAATAATGATAGTGGTGGTGGTGGTGGTGCCAGCGGCAGGTGGCGGATCGCCCCAGCGGACCCCGCGTTAGACAGCGCGCATCCCCTCCACGCACGCGACGGCGGCGGCGGCGGTGGCGGCGGCGGGCCCCGCGGAAATAGCCGCGCACACCCCACAAAATATTCGCCATCGTATCGCTTATCCCCCTCGTGATGACAGACATTTCCGATTTCAAAAGTACAGTCATACACACCTCCTCGCGGTGTGATTTATTATGTTTATGTAAACAGAGTGACAAGTACATGGTCCATGTTTACATTAAATGGTCAGTTGCCTCCACGCGGTACATTTCAAAGGAGTCGGTTAAGAACATGATCCTCGAATCGTTATCACTGTTTATTTAAACATTGATTACGCAGAACTACCGGTTAGATTCATACACGTATCTCCGATTTAATTCCCCCCTTGCCCCGCCCCGGTCGCGTGACATCGTCTCCGGTTAGACCCCCCGTGAGACCCGAAATATTCCCCCCTTCACCGCACGCGGCACATTTCAAAGGTGTCAAATTTATTTAAACATCGGTCAGAAACATGGTCCTCAAATCGTTATCACTGTTTATATAAACATTGATTACGCAGAACTACCGGTTAGGTTTACACGTGTGCCCCCGTTTTAAGCCCCCCTCCCCCTCCTCCACCCGGTTTGGTCCACCCGCGGGACCTTATCGCCGGCTAGGTCCCCCGCGCGACCCAAAATATTCCCCCCCTTCCCCGCACCCCCCTGAGATCCCCGAGTTTGAACCGGCCTCTACATTCTACTGATTTTATTTCGACAAAAGTACTTTGTTTTTACGTAACTTTATCTTAGCATAATTATTCAAAATTTTTGTCAACTCTTAATGTTATTATTGCACATTATTCGCACAATATGAGGTTAGTAAACGTAAGAAAAAGAAAGACAGCTTAAGAAAAAAAGAATGTGTCAACCATTGCCGTATGGCAAATTTAAATGGGTCGAAGACGTTGAAAATTTTGATGTAAACGCGATCGATTCGGATTCAAACACCGGGTACATTTTTAAACTCGACCTTCACTATCCAAAACATTTACACGATCGACACACAGATCCTCCGTTCTGTCCTTCACGCGATAAGCCGCCAGGGTTAAGGCAATATAAATTACTCGCG
>NC_052679.1:13730137-13767034 GCF_016802725.1 Solenopsis invicta
GACGAGGAGGAGGAGGAGGAGAGAGGAGGAGGACAAGAGGGGACCAAGATCAGCGGACCGAAGGATGGAGGGCGAAGAGGAGGAGGCCCAAGGAGGAGGAGGAGCAGGAGGAGGAGAAGGAGAGGAGGAGGAAGAGGAGAAGAGGAGGACAGGAGGAGGAGAAGGAGAGGGGGCTGGAGGTGGTCCAGCGAAGGAGGGATGCCGCGGAGGAGAGGAGAAGGAGGACAGAACGACAAGAGAGGGGGGGGCGGTGCGGGAGGCGGAAAGCCAAAGACAAAATTGACAGGGGTCGTTTTCCGCCCGGGTGGCGGATGCGCGCGGAGCCCGTAACAGCCGCTCCCCCCAATATGGACGGTGCGATGGCCCGTTACAGAATCCATTTCCCACGTACATTTCCCCCCGGGTTTGACATGATCTTTCGTTTCAAATTTATAAACACCTTCGCAGTTACTTAATTCATAACACCCATTAATGCCTGTTAGACAGGTCGTGACTCTCCGGTTAACATGAGTCGAAAATCCGTTCACGAGGGCACTTTAATTCAATTTACCAAACTCGGTAGAATGTCCACGTATCCGTTTATTCCCCCTTGCCCGCCCGGCTCAGGTCCGTTCCCCCGTAAGAAATATTCCCCCCTTCACCGCACGCGGCACATTTCAAAGGTGTCAAATTTATTTAAACATCGGTCAGAAACATGGTCCTCAAATCGTTATCACTGTTTATATAAACATTGATTACGCAGAACTACCGGTTAGGTTTACACGTGTGCCCCCGTTTTAAGCCCCCCTCCCCCTCCTCCACCCGGTTTGGTCCACCCGCGGGACCTTATCGCCGGCTAGGTCCCCCGCGCGACCCAAAATATTCCCCCCCTTCCCCGCACCCCCCTGAGATCCCCGAGTTTGAACCGGCCTCTACATTCTACTGATTTTATTTCGACAAAAGTACTTTGTTTTTACGTAACTTTATCTTAGCATAATTATTCAAAATTTTTGTCAACTCTTAATGTTATTATTGCACATTATTCGCACAATATGAGGTTAGTAAACGTAAGAAAAAGAAAGACAGCTTAAGAAAAAAAGAATGTGTCAACCATTGCCGTATGGCAAATTTAAATGGGTCGAAGACGTTGAAAATTTTGATGTAAACGCGATCGATTCGGATTCAAACACCGGGTACATTTTTAAACTCGACCTTCACTATCCAAAACATTTACACGATCGACACACAGATCCTCCGTTCTGTCCTTCACGCGATAAGCCGCCAGGGTTAAGGCAATATAAATTACTCGCGACAGTATATGACAAAACACGTTACGTCATCCATTATCGAAATCTTCAACAACGCACGCGTAATGGGCTTGAAATTGTAAAAATACACCGCATATTTCGCTCAATCCACCTGGCTCCGCGATTATATCGAATTAAATACAAAATTAAGAACAAGCGCGAGGGGAAGCCTCCCCTCTCCTTAAAAAAATGCAGAAGCATTAATCCTCAAATAAATGTCATAATTTCTTGCGACATCGGTATTGCATCAGAGACTCGAACGAACGAACAATTCGCAATGTACTTTGCCGAGGGAAGTAACACATTGTACAGTGGCGAAGTTAAGAAAGAATGCAATGAGTAAGTTTCAATATTCTAATAGCGTTTTATGCAACGTTATGTAAATAACTTTGTTTTTTTATCTTTTACAGCATTTCGACAGGCCGTCGTACAGTGCGTTTATTGAGCAGACGTTACGCTTTGACAGCTATGAGTTAAAAGTTTTTGGAGATTGGAATTAACGTTGGTCCACTGAGTTACGTGGAGATCGCCATAGGAGAGGACGAGAATTAATACTGTCTGTCGAAACGTGGAAAGGGCTCTACGAGTAACGGTGGAATATTTCCAAATTAATTTGAAATGACTACAAGGACAATTTTATAAGCGTCGGACCGTTAACGATCAAAGTTAGTGCGATGAATGATGTTAGGCTCATACATCTCGAATCTTCAAACGTGTACGTGACAATTGTTACTTTAGACGAATGGTCGAGATAGATCGTCTGTTTATATAACATAGATCTCCTTAGGAAGGGCCGCATGGCCTTTAGCGACGGAGAATGCTCTTGTTCGGCTCTTTGGTCTTAGTTGTGCTCGCGCGAGACTAAGATCGTAAGAAAAAAAAATCATAGGTTACGATCCGCATATTCCCATAACAAATTCGCTTCCAAAAATCAAATTAGGCTTGGTGGCTTCTGAGCCTATTCTGCCTGTCGGTTTCCGCGAGTTAGTGCGGCGTTTTTGTGGCCTAGTTGCCCGTCGCGGTATACTAAGGCTGGAAGAAGTACCGGCCGTTCGTGGTCGCACTAGAGTGTTGCCCATGAACAATGACAATAGGTGGCCCGATAAACCTATTTTCGATGGTGGACGAGATAGAGCTATTCCGCCTCTAGTTGGTCGCGGGAATGGCCGCTTGGCCTTGCCTTATATAGATGCCCCCTACGCCGGCCTTATATTGATCGCAACCTCGCGTCACCTCCCGAGGTTGCTCCTCGTGGTCGGAGTGCAGCTATTTTAGACTTCTTGCGCCGTCAGAGGGCCCAAGGTCAGGCTCAAACCGGATTTTTGCGAGATCGGGCTCCGGAAATACAGAAGGAAGAGGACAAGAAGGACAAAGAACATTAATTATAGTGGTGGTGGTGATAGGGGTGGTGGTGGGTGGTGGCGGTAGGCAGCGGGCGGCGGCGGGCAGCAGTAGCAGGCAAGCGGTGGTAGTGACAGGCGACAACAGTAAAGGGCAGCGGTGGCGATAAAGACGGAAGACGGGTAAATTTTTTAAATTATTTATTATTTATTATTATTTCTCCTTTTACACGGCGGCGGGGGCATTAGATCCGCGCGCTTCCGCGAAATTCGCCGCAAATGATAATAAGTTGATTCAAATTCGGACACCGAGGGTTCCTCTCCCCCATCCCCCCACGGCGGTTACCTTATCACGTGCATAGGTATACCGCCGCCGACAAAGCACCCCTGTTTTGATAAACACTACCCTTGTTTATCAAAACTGATAACGGTGCAAGCACGGTGTGTGAGTCATACCCCCGCAACCTACTCCCCCGCACCCACAGTTTGCCCCGCACACCCCCCCACCCTTGTTGCTTCTGGATTAAAACCGGCATAGTCATACTACTACCTATAGCAGTACACGCGTTGCGGTCTTCGCGTAAGAAAGATCCATCGTATATTGAAATTCACACAATGCAATCATTCTGTATGGAAATAGCATGTGCAAAATTCAAGTTTATCAACATCAGAACATACATATACGAAGTCATTTACGCCTCTTAGGTCGTTTGGTATTAACTTTGAGAAATTGAAATTCTGAAATCAATGATTTAGCGGCTGTATATGCTTCACAATTTTATAGAATAGTCATTGAAGCAATCAATGACGTAGCTGAATTAAATTACAAAACAAACATGTATAAACATCCAACTAATGCTTCTACGCTTAGCACATGCCTAAAAAAGATCGGTAAAATCTTAGATATTACATATATGATAGATAAAGATTTAGTAAAGCAAAAAGATGTTGATGATTTTATGAAAAACTTCGATATAGTGTTACATCCGCAAATTCCAGGTATAAATTTTTGCGACTTGTTCTTGATTAAACTTTTGCACCTCAGACTGTACCTGCGAGACGAAGGATGAAGCGTCTCTCTCTTTCTCTCTCGCGCCTAGCCCTGCTATGCGCGAGCGTCTCTTTCTTTCTCTCTCTCACCTAGCCTTGCACTCAGTGGCGCGGGCTACGCGCGAGCGTCTCTTTCTTTCTCTCTCTCACCTAGCCTTGCACTCAGTGGCGCGGGCTACGTACGAGCGTCTCTTTCTTTCTCTCTCTCACCTAGCCTTGCACTCAGTGGCGCGGGCTACGTACGAGCGTCTCTTTCTTTCTCCCTCACACCTAGGCTTGCGCTTAACGGCGTGGGCTGCGTGTACGTACGAGCGTCCTTCTTGCGTCAGCGCCGCCCTCGGAAGCGTGGGCGATTTTAGAGCCGCATAGCGGTGGCAACGCTGCCCCTCCGGACAGCGACTCGGCGTCACTTCGTCGCCGGACTTAGTAGAGTATACCCGCGTCGCGTTCTGCTGCCGAATTTGTGACCACGTGGCGTAAGCTAAATTGTTCGGAATCTATTATAACTCAATTCCATTTCAATTCGACCTTAATTCTAATTCGATTTCCATTCCAATTCAATTCGAATCTCAACCTTAATTCTAATTCAATTTCTAATATTAATTTAGCCTAGATTTACTATCGACATTAAACTTATTATCATCATTTTGTATTAATGCTCTATGTTACAATTCTAATTCGATTCAGCGTCTACTATTGCGAGTTCCAGTGTATTATTATTATTCTACCGAATTTAAGCGTAGTTGTAATCTGTAATATCTTGATTGTAGTAATTAAACCTAATTAATAAATACTATATGTTAAATTGTAATTGAACCGTGTTAATTCAACTCTTCCACTCTTGCGTCTAATATAAGCACAGTAAAGCTAATTACATCGATACGATTCGGGGAAATATCACGTAATATAGTATCTCTCAACATAACGCAATCGCCACGTGTTCTACCGTGAGTGAATACAATCATCTCGACGCCCCCTGCTGAGAGCGAGGGACGCCGCGCCGCGGCATCCACCCACCAAGGCCAAGGAGACCATAGGTCAACGCTGACTATCCCTGCGATCGGCGAGAGCTGCCCACTTTCTCATGGTTTGGCAAAGGTAAGTGCCTTAATTATTTTACCGCGTAATAAAACGCTCAGAATTACATGAGTTAATAATGTGCCCGCGTGGCCCGCCTATTCAACCATGTCAGTTGGCCATTGGAAATCCACCGATTGAATACTACGACTGGGTGGCAACCGCGCGTTGTGTCCACGCTATTTTCTACCAGCATCGTCTGGATAAACATAATATTATCTGCGAGAGTTGCTATAGAAACTTCCCTCCGCGTATCTCCGAACAATACAGTAAGAAAAACCGACATTATATCAATATCGGCGCGACTCATAATCAGGAACAATGCATACTCTGCCGGGTTTCCCTCACTACCATCCGAGTAATTCGTGAATGCGGAACGTGCCCCGTGGATCTGGCGTTTTTCCTGGAGTTTCTCGAACGCGAAGATTCTGCTTTGTACGAAGATCCCGAACCGACGATTCTCTCGATATCCGAGGAGGCCGTCTAAAAGGGAAAGATTTCTAATTTCGGATAGCTTCAGTAAAGTGGAACTTTTTGATGATAATTCTATAGAAGAGTTAAAATAAAGGAAATTGCTCGGAGTACCACGTAACTCTCCCCGCCGTCCCTCTAAAGGACAAATTCCGTCTCTCACTCCCTTTCTCTCACTTGCCCTATTTCTCTCTCCCTCTCTCACTTACCCTGTTTCTCTCACTCTTTTCTCTCTCCCTCTCTCACTTGCCCTGTTTCTCTCACTCTTTTCTCTCTCCCTCTCTCACTTGCCCTGTTTCTCCTACCCTCTTCTCTCTCTCTTTCTCCAGCAACCGCCGGGCATCTCGCGTAACTTCGGTCTCGAACGATCATTAATTTTATTTCCACCCACTGCAACGAGGCACTGGCCAGATTTTATGTGTTTGCCATCGTTTTGCATCGCGACGTAACAATAGGTTTTAGTAAAACTGTAAATGAAGTGATAACAGAAACTCATGCAAAAGTTAGACGACGAAAAAAGATGATATTATTTCAAACATGCAATATTAAATCTCTAATTATTTTAGAACAAAGATGGAAGAATATAGTAAAATATTATCAAAAAATTTTTCATATAAGACGTGAAAGTCATTAGCCGAAGTAACACTTACAGCTATTCAAGTGTTTAATCGTCGTCAAGCCAAAAAAACAGCAAGGATTTTAATTGAGGATTATAAAAATTATGTATGTACATGTGGCACAAGCTCTACATGTAAAAGTAAACAATTCGACAAAACTCATAACTATATTAGATTTACTATTCGTTGTAAATTATGTAGAACTGTTCCAGTGCTATTAAATGCAAATATGTTAAAAAGTATTCAACTTTTGTTATAATTTTGAAAAGATGTTGACGTGCCATCAGATAATCCATTTTTGTTTGAATTACCAAATAAAAATAAAAATAAATCTAAACATTTAGATGCTTGTAGACTAATACGAGATTTTGCAAGTCTTTGTTGAGCAGAAAATAGCTCCGCACTTCGTGGTACCGCTTTGCGCAAACATGTTGCAACAAAATGTGTGGATTTAAACTTATCAAATAATCAAATAACAAGAGTAGCAAACTTTATGGGTCATCTCAAACACATCTTTTAGTCAGTCTTGAGACAGTTCGCAGAGCGATCTGTAGCAAGAAGCAACATTGTTTTGATAAGTCTTTAATATCAACTGATAAAATATGTATTTCTCGTTCACAGTGATAGTGCTGATACACGAATTAGGCATGTTCAACTGCCTAACAGACAAGCGCGCATGGTGCGATAAGCACACAAAATTACAAACTGTGGAGAGACATTGTTGCATGCAGCATGTGGACAAATTGGTGACTCTAGAACTCGATTCGAACTGTGCACTGAAAATCACTCTAGTATTGGGTTCGCAGATCGGCGACGGAAGGATACAACATACCCCTCATATTTCTTGGGGTTTTGATTATTATGAGGAGGAGAAGCCAGACGTAAGTAATATCTATATTTTTAATTACAATTATTGTGTGTGTATATACCTTATTTTAATGTTTTTTCTGTTTTTAGAATTTTTTTGGCAATATCTAATCGGTTGAATATACTCACACCGTAAATGCGGCGTTTAAACCGCCCCCTCGACCGCAAACTCAATGAGCAAGATTGGGATCGCACTGACATCGAAGATTATTGGGGCTTAAAAATCTTTCGGGGAGCAGCCCTATGAGGAGGAGGAGCTGGGACTAAAGGAAAAATTTTTTTTAATTAAATATTTTTTAAAATTAAATTAAATAAAAACTTGTAAATTTTTTGAAAGAATAAATTAAAAATCTTGAAATAAACGTTAAATCTAAAAATTATTTTTCGTATCCTTGCATGCCATTTCCCTTAATTCTTTTAGTTAGACGCGAGCGAATGAACAATAATCGCAACGCGTGTGGCCTAAAGCATGCGGCCAAATGCGCAATAGCGTAGCGGAGGTACAAGCAAAAAAATTTACGCGTAGGTAAAGTTTTGTCTACAACGTCAGCGGCAAGTGTATGGGTTTAAAAAGGATAATAAAATATTGCCTCTCAATGAGAGAAAAAACGTTTTTTACTAAATTTGTTATTTGCTAAACAAATTTTTTAATACAAAAACGTAAACTATACGGGAAAGAGAGAGGGAGAGAGGGGAGGAGAGAGAGGAGGGGGGGAGAGAGAGAGAGAAAGAGAGCAATATGTTTTATTCCCATATAATTGTTAAATTAATTTTAATAAATTAATATACAATTTATATTAAATTGATATTAGGTGTTCGGTTTCGAGAATGGCTCTCAAAATCTGGGGCTTGTGCCCTGTCCGCGCGTCACGCACCAAATAATTTACAAAAAACGCGCGGTCGAGAATTGCTGGCTGATTCTCTAATTTCTTAAATAACTTTATTTAAAAACTTTGAACACACTACAGCTTTGCGAAAACGGAGTACAAAAAATATCGACACACTTGAAAAACTTAAATGAAAAAATGTACAGATACGTCCGTACGCATCAGTGACTGAATTGCGAATCATTGCGATCGCGAAGCGCAAGAGCAGCGCAGAAATCGGGATCAAAAAGACAATCGGAAACGCGAATATTCACCTGTCTAAACGCGCGACGTTTTATGGGAATATGTGCGTATGGAGGCTTGTTGCCAAGGGAAAACTCGCGAGGAAAACGGAATAGACGATGAAAATAGGGCAATCGCAAAGATGCGATGAAAACGAATCAATCTCAAAGACGCGCAATGGAAACCGAGCGACAACGATGATGCGCGTACCGAATAATGCCGCCCCCCTTGAAAAGACCAACTTTCAAAAAAAAAAAAGTGTGACAAGTACGCGCTTAACACTCTAGCTCTCGGGGATATGCTATTATGATAAATATGAATGAATTGTGACTAAAATTTAGAATAAATGTTTAAAATTAAATTGATATTGCCGTAACTTAATTGTCTATTGGCAATATCGCAAGCCGCGATAGCGGACGCACAAAAACACCTTTGGCAGTTTTAATTGTGGCTGTTCTCGCCACCCCGTCCGATCCTGGATGAGTTTCCTGGACGCAACCCAAAACCCACTGCATTGGTGCTAAATTTTGTTGTCTTACTAGCACCATTTGGTTTGGTGATAATTGTGCTCCCTTGCTACTCCTCCACTTAGTGCATTCCTGCAAAGAGTGGAGGTACTCTGTACTCCACCGCTGCCAAAAGTGCTGTCGAAGCTACTCTACCCTTTGCCAGCGCACAAGGCGGTTCTCGGGAACGTCGACACGACACGATCTTCTGAGCGTCGTTTTCCGGTCAGAGAAATTCACGGTTAAACGACGTCGCAGTCAAACATACACTGCAGCAAATACAACTCTTCCGGCCGAACGCACATTCAAAGCGGCCAGCGTCTTCTGAGCGGAGCTGCGGTTCAGAGCATCGAGAAGCAGGCATCCGGACGATCGGAATGCTCATGAGCGGATTACTCATAAGTAATCGATTTTTTGTTAATGGTGGAGGGGTGTGAAAGGAAGAAAGAAGGAAAGAATGAATGGTGACTTACTATTTTTCGTGTAGTGGAAAACTCTCAAACAAATTCCGGACTTCTTGCTGTTTATAAATATGCTAGTGGCCAACGGGTTGCTGATTGCTCATCGTGTGGAGGTCCGCCCACAGTAGATGCATAGGCCCGTGATACTCGGATGTGAAACACTCGCGGAAAAAGTAAAAATGCGAACGTAACCGGCACTGAGTAATTGAATGAACGTAACTGACAGTAGATGAATGTCAAAAAATGGATGTATAATTAACAGACTTGAGTAAATGAGATGGAATGAATTGGATTGAACTGAATGCCGACTAATTGACAGACTCAGAGGACGGAAGAGTGAGTGCCGACAAACTGACGGACTTGAGTGGATGGGATGGAATGAAAGAGTGACTGTCACTGACGGACTCAAATGGATGAAATGAAAAGAACTGAATGTCTGAGTTACGGGTAAAATATGAATGCTCCTCCTATCTGGAGCGCCTCCCTTTTATATTAATTTTAGCCTATGATTCTTGGGGCCATGTGCACCGATTTTTATTATTGAAACGTTTATGCGCTCCTCTACGAATTTCGGTCTAATGTCAAACGCTTCGCTGACAGGACACGCACCCGGCATCAAAAAACGCCGTCCATTTAAAGGGCCTTGTAAATTCTTTTCGACAGGCTTCTCGGAAAAAAGCGTGGGCGACCCGTCAGTGAACTGCAGAGAATCACAATTTTTTAAGCAATTTATTGTGGCGTGGACAATGAGTTTTTGGAAACCAAAAGGGCTGAGTGTCTATGCCTTTTGATTTCCTGACTTTAACGTTTGCTGACGGAGCTTGTCCGGAGTCAAGCAACGGTGTATTCGCTTTCGAAAGAAAATAATGGTTACTACGTAGAACGTAACACTCCCCGGCTTAGACAAATGTTGAGGGTGCACAACATTTGCAAAAAAACTTGATTTTTTTCTTTCGATGACTGTTAGTTTCCCTATTCAAGAGAGAAAAATCTGTATCTAAGTTTGTTCTTTGAATATGTATTTTATTTAAAGTTATATAGAAACAGAAAAGAAAAAGGGCAACCTCTAAATTTTCTTCCTTTGTTTCTTTCGTGTTTCTGATCACTTATTTATTTATGGTTAATTACTCGAACATCTAAGACACTTACAATGTTAACATTTTACTTTGCTTTTGATACAGTACTTTGCTCTTGATACATAACAAAGATTTACATAATTCTTAGGTAAGGGAGTTTTATATATATATATATATATATATATATATATATATATATATATATATATGGTTCATTCCATGTGAAATCGAACACCGCAGGTCCAGAACAATTCTTCACCTAACAACTTCTATCTGGGCGCAAAAAATAGGTATTGATATAGACTTTTAAATGCCGTGTGGCCCGTTCCCGGATTCAAAATGGTTGATCCAATATGGTGACTGAAAGCAGTAAAATTGCGAAAAAATGTAAATAATTGATTGTTAAACCTTTGTGAAAATGTTGTTCATGTCTCTAGGGGCTTTTTTGGCACGATAGAGATATGATATGCCTTGATGTTCAAAAAACAAGATGGCGGATGCAATATGGCAGACAGAAGCAGTGAAATTGCGAAAATGCAACGACCAACTTGGCGTAGTAGATTTGAAAAATGCTTGACATATTTCCACAGCCTCTTACGGGCACGATAGGGATATTACATGCCTTAAATAATTATAAAAATCAAGATGACGGATCCAACATGGCGGTCAGAAAAAGTCAAAGGTACATCAAAACTGAAAAACGTAACGAAAATTATAGGAAAACAGTGTTCATTACATCAATTGATCAATTTTTTCCGAGATAAAACCATATCGGCTGTCGTCCACGTTGTAATGGTCAACATAATGAATTGAAAATGGCGATATTTTACGCCACTATACTGATCACCTTCAAACTTGATTCGTGGTGGTTGTCGGGGTCGCTAATTACGATTTTGATATCGAAATTTCGGATTTCGAAATAGCACAACAAATATGATCCGTCAGGACTAAATGAAAAAGTTAGAGAATAGTGACAAATGATAAGGATCCAAGAATCAAAAGAGGAGAAAGTATTTTCAGTGTCTCCATTGATCATTTACGCTTATTCATCAGATTCCCGCTCTTAGCTTTATCCAGGATCAACGACGAGGACGTGGCGGATATCTGATCCCTTTGTTTGTGTGTGCATGTACGTGTGTGTGTGTGTGTGTGTGTGTGTATGTGTGCGTGTGCGTGTGTGTGTGTGTGTGTGTGTGTGTGTGTGTGTGTGTGTGTGTGTGTGTGTGTGTGTGTGTGCGCGCGCGCGCGCGCTCGTGTGTGCGTGAGAGTATGAGCATTCTCACTCAATCTCGTTCGGTTTTTTATCTCTTCCTAACCGTTTCTGTTTTTTTTCGATAATATTCTTTAACTTCAAATTTCAAATTCAAGAAAATCATGTTTACATTGTCTTTCGTTTTTTTGTATCATGTTTGGGAAATATAACTTCTGTAGCAGAATTAGAAAATCTTTTGATGACAATCTGCTTGTCAGACGTTGGTATGAAAGAATGACTTTTCTGTATATTCGGAATCGATTTAGCTATGCTGAATCTTTTCTCAAGAGACTGCTTTACTTGTTCATATTCATCTTTCGTATAGAAATATACTTTTATATTTGTCAAATTTTTCTTGGCCCATGTGAAGAGAGCCTTTGGGGTTAGTATAGCATGTGTGGCAGAAGCTTGAAGACTTGCTCGTGTTGCTCCTCTTTTCAGGGCAGCACCCACGCCATCGCATGCTCCTTTTCCGTGTGCTGTAGCATGGAAATGCCATTCCGCCCTCACACCGAAGTCATCTTCTGATGTATTAAATTCGCCATATTAAAACGATTCTTATAATGCTGTTTCGCTCCATCTGTGAAATATATTAATTTTTGTACATTACAATCTTTTCTTATTTGCTGCATTATAATCTTCCGGCTAACGTAAACAGCTGCCGTGTCGTGGGAAAGACAGTCTGATAAGATGAGAATGCTGCAATGTTTGACTTCACTTTCCTTCCGGTAATAATAAACAATTGGATGCACAGTGCACTGGTCGTTATTGTAGTGGAATGCCTGCGCTGCATTTTGCACGATAAATGCATAATTTTCGGAAAAGTCGCACTGAACGAGTACTTCCCCATTTTTTAGATTAGTCCTTAGGTTTTCCAAATAAGATGACTGTTCTTTTGCGATAAAGTGATGAGTCTTTAAGTTGATCAGTTTTTCACACAATTCTTGCATGAAATCTTCCACAGGAAAATTATCAGTCCGTAGAGTGGCTCTATCTGTTGACTCCCAAACGCTAAAAAGAACTTCAGTAACCTCAGCTTCATCGAGAAGGCGAGTAAAGAGGTTATAAAGTTTATCTGTTCCAGGACAGGATACACAATTATTCAAATGGCATTCCGGTTTCGGTTTCTGGCACATAATAGCCTTGAGACAGTCTTTGTAATCTTTAATTGGTTCTTCCAAGTTCTTCGTTAAATAAGCTACATTGATCGCATCAAGCATCAGCTTACAGTTCTGATGCGTAACACAAACGCACACGGAATGAGTACTGCATGCACCAGCAAGAACACAATATTTTGGACGCAATTGGCAAAATTTGGAAAAACCAACAGGATGATCAATATTTTCTTCCTTGTACTTAGCATGAAGCTCTTTCAGATTATAAAGTACAAGACGTTTTTGTTCTATAGTTTTTTTCTTATCACTTTTTAAAGAAACTACTTCTTTTTTTCCGGACATGATTCTACTATTTGAGTCATTGACGTAAAATTGTTTCACTTTCTCAACTGTCTCGTCGGGTAAGCTCTGACCAACTTTAGATGTTATTTTTGGTAGAATCCCTTTTGAAGATCTGAGATCTTTCGCTTTTTTAGCCATGTGTATTATGGTACCAAACTTTGACGCAATCTTTCGAATGGACCAACTTAGAGGAGCGATAGTTAATATGCGCATTCGATCAGGGTCATTGTATGGTAAGCTGGAGAACTTATCTTTCAAAGCATTCAATATCTCTTCCAACTCTTCTTCTCTTGAAATCGTTTTTTGATAACGTTTCCCTTCTGATTGTTCAGTACTAAGATTAGTGGTGTTGAGGTTTTCATCACTGACATCAAGATCGGATGTATTCAATGCATATGCTCTCTTTCTACATGAATGGCAAATTTTTGATTTCGGATCTAATGAAGGGAATTTTTTGAGCAATGACGAAGTAATGGAACGTAAGTTTTTTCCGATATGATTATCAGCGTCGTTGGTCATAAAAGGATTAACACACCTATCACTATGCCTCAATTTTTGAGAAATAGTGCTCATCGTTACAGATAGTCCTTAAAAGGACTAATTCAAAGAGTAATCTTGAAAAAACTGTTCTGAAGGGTAGTCACAAGAAAGAACTGATTTAAAAAGTATTTCTCAAAAAAAGTGATTGAAAAAGTAGTCCTAAGAAGAACTGTTTGCAAATGTAGAAAGTACTGATATGGAAAATTTGTCAAATATATCCGTAGCTGCGAGCTCCACAGCCAGTCATACTTAAGAACGCAGAGTCGCAATTTCTCTTGCGAGTGCGCCGCTACCTATGCTCGCCTCCTAGCGGACGCGAACGTAACTACACAACACAATGTGTGAGAGCATGATTATATTATTACAATAAGAATTAATTAATTATGATAAAACTTATATAATTAAAATAATAATACGACAATGATTAATATTATTAGAACAATGCTTATTTAAACAAATTACTAAAAATTAGTAAGGTCTCAAAAATAGATTTTCTATCCTTTTGAGTAACGTACTTTTATATAAAACTAATTTTGATGTACCTTTGACTTTTTCTGACCGCTATGTTGAATCCGTCATCTTGATTTTTATAATTATTTAAGGCATGTAATATCCCTATCGTGCCCGTAAGAGGCTGTGGGAATATGTCAAGCATTTTTCAAATCTACTACGCCAAGTTGGTCGTTGCATTTTCGCAATTTCACTGCTTCTGTCCGCCATATTGCATCCGCCATCTTGTTTTTTGAACATCAAGGCATATCATATCTCTATCGTGCCAAAAAAGCCCCTAGAGACATGAACAACATTTTCACAAAGGTTTAACAATCAATTATTTACATTTTTTCGCAATTTTACTGCTTTCAGCCGCCATATTGGATCAACCATTTTGAATCCGGGAACGGGCCACACGGCATTTAAAAGTCTATATCAATACCTATTTTTTGCGCCCAGATAGAAGTTGTTAGGTGAAGAATTGTTCTGGACCTGCGGTGTTCGATTTCACATGGAATGACCCATATATAATTTTTTTATCTACTCCTTAAGAAGCAGTAAAGAAAAAATATAGACATATTATATAGAGATATCTTTTATTATATATTTGTTCTTTCTTTTTATTGTGAACATTTTTTTGTTTATTCTCTTTTCCATTTTTATATATTTATTCTCTTTTATATGGCTTTATTTACTAGCGTTCTTACTTTCGTTAAGAATGTTACTTTATTTATTCTCATCATCGGCATACATACATATATATATATATATATATATATATATATATATATATATGTGTGTGTGTATGTATGTATGTATGTATGTATGTATGTGTGTAGGTAGGTAGGTAGGTATATACCTTTTGTCTTTATACGTATGTGTTGAGAGCTAGATAAACCATAATCATTGATACGGCATACACACACAAGCATTTGATTAATTAATATAATGAGTTATGAGACTTCCTCCATTTGTGTATAAATAACATTAACTTTTCTGAAACTTTTAGTTCAAATACTGGGAATATTGAAACACGCGAATGTCTCCGAGTTCTGCTGTTTGTTCTCTATACCTTTTTTCTCTCTCCTTTTTTTCACACTTTCCCCTTTTTGTCTTAACTTGGGTAAAGCCTCTCTGACTTCCCCTACCCTTAGGGTTTCATCCTGTGCTTGCAAGCATCCGGATGCAGATTTGCGATGCAGTTTAAGCATCGGTTTACTAACGTCAACATCGCAATGCACCTCGTCAGAAGTTTTTTACTTTTAAGTTTAACTATGACTGACGAATGCAGAATTAATTAGCTAGTCGACGCCGGCAAAATTGGTTTGAATAATTTTATTTAATTTAATTAAGTTAATTTGCGAGGTTTCTTATCTCGCATAGAATGTAAAGGAGAGCGACAGCATGTTGAGGGTTTTCTTTCTTTTTTTGGACATTCAAGTGGCTCTTGGTTATGAGAAAATTAAAGAAATAATTTTTATCACAAGGAGGAAAAAGCCTCATTCGTTAATACCTTTAATTAAAAATTTATTCTCCCTCTTCCCCCCTCTTTTTTACAAACTAGTAAAGTTATTGTGTTATGCCGTCAAAAAATTATTTGAATTAAGGCGTTATGATTTACAGAACTATCAACTTATTAAAGAAAATCTCACAAGCGACTTATTCTCTATCTTTTTGCTTTAATAACTATGTATATTAAAGAGTTATCAAAATTGTTACAATTAAAAATAAGAATGTTAAGATTATACATTTTAAATTTATAAGCAATAGTTAACATTATAAATTGCTTCATTGCTATTTAAGGCGCTTAGATTTATAATTACTTATTTGCAATAGCTGGTATAATTAAATTTTCCAGGTCCCAAGATTATCCTAGTGATATTTGCAATCTCAATTTCTTATTGATTTCACTATTTGAATGTAAATCTATTAACAAGTTCAATAATATTGCGCTAAATTAAATTTCAAGAGTTTATATATCTAGGATTATCTTGAGTTTATGCGGTTACATTGATTTATTTTCTCAATTCTACTTCTTCTTATTTTTTTTATTCCTAACCAATTTTTTCTTTTTTTCTTTTATTAATGTTTAAAATCGGCATAATCGGTTGAATTTATCGACTAAATTTCTTTACCCGACCTTATCTTACAAGGAAACACAGGGAAGTGTCCGCCTCAGATTAAAACGAGTTTTTAATATGTTGTAGTACAGATAAAAATAAGGGACACGTATTTTTTTATATGTGCCCATACGCACTTTAAGGGGGTGAAACACCCCTTTGAAGAAAATCGGTTTTTTTCTTTCGAAGTGTTTGCCGTCGAAACTATAAGAGATAGAAAAAAATGTTTTAAATGAAAGTTGAATGGCTCGAAGAGTAATTTATGACAGCGGAAAATAATTTTTTTTTTAATTTTTTTTAATACTTTCCCCCACCACTTACCTATTTTTTTTCAAAATTTTTATTTTTTTTATAAGCAAAATAAAGCTTATTTTATTACGAATTCAACGGTATATGATAAAGTTACGATACAACATTCCCATTTTCCAAAAATAATTAAAAATCTCTCGATACGCACGGTACGCGCACCCGTCCGCGCGTTCGTGCGCTACAAAAGTGACTCCCTTCGATTTCGACGTGCCTTTAATATGTTGTACAGATTAAAATAAGGGACACGTATTTTTTACACGTGTCCTAATACACTTTTAAGGGTGAAACACCCCTTTGAAGAAAATCGGGTTTTTTCTTTCGAAGCGTGTATCGTCGAAACTATAAGAGATAATAAAAAAAAAAACTCCCGACTGCTGCCAAAAGTTGGTTTAATAACAAGAATTAAAAAGTTTAAGATTAAAAATTAATTAATAACAAAAAAAATTAAAAATTTAAAAAACAATTTAAAAAATTATAAAGTTAATTAAAATTAAATAAAAATTAAAAAATTAAAAAGTTAATTACAAAAATTACAAAAATAAGAAAAAACCAACAAATTAATAAAAATTAACTAAATTAACAAATTTAGTAAAAAATTGGAAATAAAAAACAAATTAACTTAAAATCAGAAAATCAACAAAACTAAAAAATAATAATAAAAAGATTGCTTTAAAAAGTTTGAAATAAAAATCAATTAAACAATTAAAATAACAACAAAAAATAAAACTACAGATATTAAAAAATAGTTTTAAAAGTTTGAAATAAAAATTAATTAAAGCAAATACTAATACTTGACATTTTAAATGCTAATTATATTTTTAGCACATTATTGTACTAATTAAAAATTAAAATTGAAATTTACACTTTGTTTAATAAAATACTTTTTTTTCAATAATAAATTGTACTTAATCAGCAGTCGGGAGACGCCACGCTAAATTTGTTAATTTAGTTAATTTTTATTAATTTGTTGGTTTTTTCTTATTTTTGTAATTTTTGTAATTAACTTTTTATTTTTTAATTTTTACTTAATTTTAATTAACTTTATAATTTTTTAAATTGTTTTTTAAATTTTTAATTTTTTTTGTTATTAATTAATTTTTAATCTTAAACTTTTTAATTCTTGTTATTAAACCAACTTTTGACAGCAGTCGGGAGTTTTTTTTTTTATTATCTCTTATAGTTTCGACGATACACGCTTCGAAAGAAAAAACCCGATTTTCTTCAAAGGGGCGTTTCACCCTTAAAAGTGTATTAGGACACGTGTAAAAAATACGTGTCCCTTATTTTAATCTGTACAACATATTAAAGGCACGTCGAAACCGAAGGGAGTCACTTTTGTAGCGCACGAACGCGCGGACGGGTGCGCGTACCGTGCGTATCGAGAGATTTTTAATTATTTTTGGAAAATGGGAATGTTGTATCGTAACTTTATCATATACCGTTGAATTTGTAATAAAATAAGCTTTATTTTGCTTATAAAAACATAAAAATTTTGAAAAAAAATAGGTAAGTGGTGGGGGAAAGTATTAAAAGAAATTAAAAAAAAAAAATTTTTTTTCCGCTGTCATAAATTACTCTTCGAGCCATTCAACTTTCATTTAAAACATTTTTTTCTATCTCTTATAGTTTCGACGGCATACACTTCGAAAGAAAAAAACCGATTTTCTTCAAAGGGGTGTTTTGACCCCCTTAAAGTGCGTATGGGCACGTATAAAAAAATACGTGTCCCTTATTTTTATCTGTACTACAACATATTAAAAACTCGTTTTAATCTGAGGCGGACACTTCCCTGTGTTTCCTTGTTAGTTAAAAACTTCAAAAGATTCTGTTCTATGTTTTGGAATTTTCTTAAAGTACATATTTTCAAAAATATTCTTTCTAAGTTTCAACTTAATTCGACAAATTTAACGAAGTAATGCGAGTTTAAACTTTGAATTAGAATCATACCGATTAAACTTCGAAAAAAATATATAATGGCAAATCGGTCGAGTACCACAAGTAATCGAGTCCCAAAAGTAATCCCTTCAACAAGTTTATGAGGGTAGTATGTTTTCGCGCTAAGCGAAGCGAGTCGCAGACCGACCCTCTTTCATCCAACAGCGACTTCCAAACATGCAAGATTATCACATATCTATATAGATATGATAATCTGCTCGGATGAAAGAGGATCGGTTTACAACTCGCTTCGCTTAGACTTGGCGCGAGACGCAACCTCTTGATGTCTGTACAGTTTATATTTGTAGTAGTAAATAACTTAAAGCCAAACGAAATTGTAAGTGTAGTGACCTTTTGGTCTTCCCATAAAATCGACAGATACTAAGAGTAGTATAACATCAGCAGTCGAGCGGTGCACTCGAAAATTTTAACGCAGCATTCTAAAATCATTCAGAGCGGTAATAAAACAGCTGCTCATATTGTCGCCGGTATATTTACAAAAGGTAATGCTGTACTTCTTAAAATGTTTCAAGTTATTGTATTAAGTGAGTAATGGTCTAAATGATCGTAGATAAGTTGAAAGAAAAATCATTACGAGCTTCAAAATTTCGGATCTCGGGGCACAGCAGAGGACTCAAGAGGCAAGAGCACATTGACGACAAGTTCAAACTAAAAATTTGGAGGCTGCAACTGATTTGGAGGACTTACTATATGGCCCTAGAATAGACGAATCCATGTAAATTACAAAATTTGTATATCATTTTGTTGGAAATATAACATGAAGTATTAAACTCGTTTTTCTTAAAATTATATTTTCAAAATCGGTAATTAATATATCTCGAGAAACGTTGCATCGATCAAAATAAAATTTTGTAATGTAATTTTAAGAGCTCAAAAAAAAACCCAATTTTTTCAATTTTTCTACGGAATTTTTCGGTTTTTTTCTCAAGATAGAAAAATTTATTGGAAAAATTCAGAAAGTGTTGTACTATAGTGGTTTGTTATCAGTATCAAAGTTACTTGTTTTACGATATAATTTCCTAACCCTAGATCACCTCTCTTATTTTCAAGTCCGTACTTCGCCATATTCCCATCCGTAAGGCAGCTCGATTGTCTGATATTTTTCATTTAAATTAATATTTTAAAGCTAATATAATAAAAATGAAAAATATATAGTCTAAATACCATGTTCATAAGATAACAGCAAATCGGGAAAATTATTTAAAATAATTAAATTCATAACAATATACAGGAAAAAGTAAACTAAAATTAAAACAAAATTATACTTCAGAAGTTCGACGGATCAGGATATAGCGAACAAGAGTTGAAAATCTTTGTTAATGAGAAATGTATCCAGAAAATAGTCCGTATAAAATTAGATTATTGTTGGTTTGGTTTACGTATTTCTGTCCTTAAATTTTTTTTCTGTTTATGATAATATAAGTACAACTGAAATAATAAGCAAAAATGTGTAAAAACTGAATTAATGCAGTTTTTAAGTATAATGAAACATATGCCTCTTGATAATTGCTAATATTCAAAATTTGTCACAAATAAATTAACATAAATTTTAACTTAAATTAGTCTTAAACTAGGATTATATTTGTTTTTACAACCTTTTCTTAATAACACAGAACATCGTTTTTAGACTTTTTTTCTATTGATTGAATAAAATTCATCATTTTCTATATAATTTTGCGCCCTAAATACGAATCCGGCAAGCAAATTGCTTTATACCGTCAGGTTTTTGAGAAAAGTGAGATTAAAAGTGTCAAAAATGATCATTTTTACCTCACCACTTTAATTTTACTTTTCTCAAAAATCTGACAGGATGGAGTGATTTGCTTGGCGGATTCGTACTCAGCGCGCAAAAATACGTGGGAAATGATAAATTTTATTCAAACAACAAAACCACGTCGCTCAGTGTAATTATTAAACCTCAAATGACGTAATATTCCAAATATAAGCACAAATATTAGCTCAATATTAATTCCCGCGCTTATATAATGTGCCTTATTCCAATAATACTGTAAAATTAAGTAGCATGTCATTTGCGCAACACAAAAAACTACAATTTTAGACAAAAAACTATTTTCACAAAAACCGGAAATTTTTCTGATATTCTGCCAGCGATTCGAAACAAGCAACTTCTTTGAAACTATATTTTATAGATTTCTTTGATACTAAAAAATCTAGTGTCCAATCGTGGCTTTCTTTTCTTTTGCTTATTTCTTTTATCGATAAAGAATGAGCGATTTTTTGTCGAAGAATTATACCTTCAATTTTAAACATAGGCAATTTAGTCACAAATTATGTTTTTGAAAAAACGAACAATCGGAACTAGATAACCTTATACATTACTAAATATGTCAGGTTTTCTGATTTTAGATAACTATCTCAATGTTGGAGTGGTTACTGTAAAACGCTTCTAACAAAAATTGTTTCTAAGAGATTGTTCATATCTTCTTTATTTCTCGATATTTTAATGTAAAAAAAATTACTGAATTATTCTTAAAATACATATATTTAAATGTATTAATGATTGTTTTCAATGGTTTTATAATTTAAAAAAAATATCTGCTTTTTTGGCCTTGAAATTATATAAACAATAATATGACCTCTTAATAGCGTCAATCAGCAGTTAGCAAGAATAAAGGCACTTTAAAGCAGCGTACTCATAAAATAATTAATTTAAAGAAGTAAATAACAATGTCCCAAAATTTAGTGTGGAATTATTTCACCCAAATGAAACGACCAGTAGCAGAATGCAATTTATGTCAAGATTTCTGCCTTAGTGATCAAGTTCAAAATTTAGAGAAACATCTGACCCGTGAACATCCAGAAGTAATAACGGAAATACGTGAAAGCATTAGACGTGCCAATTTAGGAATATGTTTTGCATTCGACGTAGGAGATTCTGAGGCAAGATGTAAATATACTGACAATTGCATTGTCAACATATTTAACGGAATAGATTACTTAGAAGATCACTTGTGCAACCATGTTAGAAATGATGTTAGAAGGGAGCTTACAATTAGAAATGCACAAAGAAATTCAGATGGAACAGCATCACAGCCAACAGCCGCAGAAGACAATGCGTGTGCAAGTACCAGTAATCAACCGACTGATCCAATTTTGCAAGCCAAACAAAATCTTGAAGAATTGCCATGAGGCAATTCCGATAGCTTGGTATGGCGATATTTCAGTTATAAATCCTTTTGCAAAATGCATTATTTGTAAATCTTATTACAATGGTCCAACTTTGAAACTATTTGAGAATCACTTACTATCTTGTCATACATACACAATAGATGAAATACGATGTGAAATAAATGAAGAAATTAACCGCCTCAATCTGTCGCCATATTTTGTATGCGACACAGCACTTCCTCGAATAAGATGCAATGTTGAAAATTGCACTCGCTTTTTCAATATGTTTTATGGAACAAAAGGATTAAAATATCATTTAGACATATGTCATAAAAGTATTTATACAAGGATTTCTGTGCCACAAAATAACACAGATATAATATCAGAACAAGTTGCTAAAGACAGTAATGACGGTATACAACTAACAGTTGCAAAAGACAATGCAAGTGCAAGTACCAATAATCAACCAACTGATCCAATTTCGCAAAACACACAAAATCTTGAAGAACTGCCATGGATCCATTCCGATAACTTGTTATGGCGATATTTCAAGCCAGATGGAAAGCCTTATGCAAAATGTAATATCTGTAAAGTACGCTGCAGAGGTTCAATTTTGCAAGTATTTGAAAATCACTTGCTGAGTAATCATAAACAAGTAATACATGAAATACAATATGAAATAAATGAAAAAATTAGGCGTCTCAATCTATCGCCATATTATGATGTATATAAACGTCAAATAAGATGCAAAATTGATAATTGCATTCACACTTTCAATATATTTTACGGAACAAGAAAATTGAAAAAACATTTAAGCATATATCATAAAAGTATATATACAGAAATTTGTATGCCAAAGAATAAGTCAGATGCAATGATAAAACAAGCTGAAGAGAGTAATAAAGGAATACATATAAGAACCGCACATGACATTGCAAGTGCAAGTGCTAGTGAACAACTGACTCATACACTTTCGCAAGAGACTGAAACAACAATACATTTTCCATACATTACAAGAAATACCACATCTATAATGACCAAATCAGTAACTGAACAGGATAACGCAAGTACACACACATACACAAACGTTGATGATCCTCGGCCTGGTCCAAGTTGGCAAATTTAACAGAAAGTCAAGAATAACGTAGGGAAATATTATATTGTGCGGCTGGTCGCTTCTTCTGGTAATACCTATATACCGATGTGCGTGCGCTGAAAAAATAGGGCGCTATGAGAGACTGGTATGACTTGGGCAAGGCAAATGTGAAATTGGACAATTAACAAAGAGTTTCGAACTCACACTCTACACAAATCATATAAAGTGTATTAAATATATTTTTTGTAATAAATATTGTCATAATTACAATAAATACTACAAATAGAGGCCTTGTCCAGGGTAGCCTGCGTGAAAATGTCAAAAGAAGAGCGGTTATATTTGTACACAAAACCCGCTACGAGAGAGCAACGAAAGTGGAAGATAAAAACGATAGAAGATTTCAAAAGTTATTGCTATGTTTGCGCAATGAAGAAAGGTGAAAAACTCAATCTAGTACCAGCATTAGATCATACCCAAGTGAGAATTATTACTAGATATAGCGATGGACATGCTCTCTTTCCCTCTCTTGATCAGATTAAGTTAATAGCAAATAACTTGAAATCGTGCAGGACAAGATGGTTGAAGCAATGCATAAAGTCGTTTCTTAGCGATACAGAGACAGTAATAATCAAAGACGACTTCGAGAGTTTACAGGCTTTTCATTTGGTAAAGGCTCAGTCGAGTATAAAGCAAAGCTACTGTACGTAGAAGTTAGTTTTAATTCGGCAGACTTAGTCGCTGTATGTAGTGCTTTGACGGTCGAGTACTCAAGGACAAAGAAGGACTTGAGTTAACGCAAATGTAACACCTTGATAGATCTTAATTCACTTAAGGTCGTCGAAAAATCAGATAAAAAGACAAATACGGAGATTAGCCATTCGCAAGTACAAGATTCATATGAAGACACAAGACAAAATGCAAAACAAAAAAAAATAATCAAAAAATAAAGACGGAAGACGACGAAGAAGGAAGAGCGAAGAAACCAACACAAAGTAAACCAACGCGTAGTCATGAGAAAGGTCATTTTGTAATCAAGAGGTCTGAAGAACATCTCAAACAAGGATTTTTACACCTCTAATTTACATGAAAAGGTAGATAAGTGTATCGTTAACTGCTTAAAATGTATTCTCGTCAATATGGAAGGTGGGAAAAAAGAAGGTTTTTCGCATCCACTGACTAAAGAAATACTACTTCATACTTACTATATTGATCATTTAGGATCTCTCTAGTCTACGAGGAAAAGTTATAAGTACATTCTGACGATAATCGACGCCTTTACATAATTTTTATCGTTTATCCAGTGAAGTATACAATCAAAAAGGATTTTATGGAAAAATTAAAACTGCAGAAAAGTGTATTTGAAAATCCCACCTGTGTAATTTCCGATCGAGGGACAGTATTCACTTCCAACGAATTTGAAGACTACTGCCGTGAGAAAAATATTAAACACATAAAGATCACTGTCGGTTTACCCAGAGTTAATGGTCAATTTAAAATCCCAACTGTATCATTTCCGAACGAGGGACAGTATTCACTTTCAACGAATTTGAAGACTACTGCCGTTAGAAAGATATTAAATACGTGAAGATCATTGTTAATTTATCATGAGATAATGGTCAAATTAAAATCCGAGCTACATCATTTCTGATCGAGGGATAGTATTTACTTCCAACAAATTCGAAGACTACTGCCGTTAAGAAGATATTAAACACGTGAAGATCATCGTCGATTTAACAAAAGCTAATGATCAAATTCAGAAGGTAAATTACACCGTTAAATATTATATGTTTATGCGGTATATATATATATTTGTGTTTTACGATTAGTTGGGATTAATAAAGTTTTTCATAAATCTTTGTAACGAGTTCAAACAGTTTTAATTCTTGTCGGTAATGAGCATACTAATAATTGACGAAATTCTTATATTTCGAGATACTGATCAAGCATTTTTCGAGTGTAACTTGCCTTTAAATTCATCTAATTCATGTGAGTAACAAAATTAGATAATTATGTCTGACTATCAAACAGAACAATTAAAATGTTATTTTGTATTACTAATAGTACACACACATACACACACACGCGCGCGCGCACACACACACACACACACACACACACACACACACACACACACACAGTGTGTTAGAAAACTTAAACTTATGCTCTTGTGGGTTGATAGAGCAAATCATACTGACAGGGAAACACAGGGAAGTGTCCGCCTCAGATTAAAACGAGTTTTTAATATGTTGTAGTACAGATAAAAATAAGGAACACGTATTTTTTTATACGTGCCCATACGCACTTTAAGGGGGTGAAACACCCCTTTGAAGAAAATCGGTTTTTTTCTTTCGAAGTGTATGCCGTCGAAACTATAAGAGATAGAAAAAAATGTTTTAAATGAAAGTTGAATGGCTCAAAGAGTAATTTATGACAGCGGAAAAAAAATTTTTTTTTTTATTTTTTTTAATACTTTCCCCCACTACTTACCTATTTTTTTTCAAAATTTTTATGTTTTTATAAGCAAAATAAAGCTTATTTTATTACGAATTGAACGGTATATGATAAAGTTACGATACAACATTCCCATTTTCCAAAAATAATTAAAAATCTCTCGATACGCACGGTACGCGCACCCGTCCGCGCGTTCGTGCGCTACAAAAGTGACTCCCTTCGATTTCGACGTGCCTTTAATATGTTGTACAGATTAAAATAAGGGACACGTATTTTTTACACGTGTCCTAATACACTTTCAAGGGTGAAACACCCCTTTGAAGAAAATCGGGTTTTTTCTTTCGAAGCGTGTATCGTCGAAACTATAAAAGATAATAAAAAAAAAACTCCCGACTGCTGCCAAAAGTTGGTTTAATAACAAGAATTAAAAAGTTTAAGATTAAAAATTAATTAATAACAAAAGAAATTAAAAAGTTAAAAAACAATTTAAAAAATTATAAAATTAATTAAAATTAAATAAAAATTAAAAAATTAAAAAGTTAATTACAAAAATTACAAAAATAAGAAAAAACCAACAAATTAATAAAAATTAACTAAATTAACAAATTTAGTAAAAAATTGGAAATAAAAAACAAATTAACATAAAAACAGAAAATCAACAAAACTAAAAAATAATAATAAAAAGATTGCTTTAAAAAGTTCGAAATAAAAATCAATTAAACAATTAAAATAACAACAAAAAATAAAACTACAGATACTAAAAAATAGTTTTAAAAGTTTGAAATAAAAATTAATTAAAGCAAATACTAATACTTGACATTTTAAATGCTAATTATATTTTTAGCACATTATTGTACTAATTAAAAATTAAAATTGAAATTTACACTTTGTTTAATAAAATACTTTCTTTTCAATAATAAATTGTACTTAACCAGCAGTCGGGAGACGCCACGCTGAATGTTATAACTATTCAGGATATAATGTAATGTTATATTTATTATTTAGCGTGGCGTCTCCCGACTGCTGGTTAAGTACATTTTATTATTGAAAAAAAAAGTATTTTATTAAACAAAGTGTAAGTTTCAATTTTAATTTTTAATTGGTACAATAATGTGCTAAAAATATAATTAGCATTAAAAATGTCAAGTATTAGTATTTGCTTTAATTAATTTTTATTTCAAACTTTTAAAACTATTTTTTAGTATCTGTAGTTTTATTTTTTGTTGTTATTTTAATTGTTTAATTGATTTTTATTTCAAACTTTTTAAAGCAATCTTTTTATTATTATTTTTTAGTTTTGTTGATTTTCTGTTTTTATGTTAATTTGTTTTTTATTTCCAATTTTTTACTAAATTTGTTAATTTAGTTAATTTTTATTAATTTGTCGGTTTTTTCTTATTTTTGTAATTTTTGTAATTAACTTTTTAATTTTTTACTTTTTATTTAATTTTAATTAACTTTGTAATTTTTTAAATTGTTTCTTAAATTTTTAATTTTTTTTGTTATTAATTAATTTTTAATCTTAAACTTTTTAATTCTTGTTATTAAACCAACTTTTGGCAGCAGTCGGGAGTTTTTTTTTATTATCTCTTATAGTTTCAACGATACACGCTTCGAAAGAAAAAACCCGATTTTCTTCAAAGGGGTGTTTCACCCTTAAAAGTGTATTAGGACACGTGTAAAAAATACGTGTCCCTTATTTTAATCTGTACAACATATTAAAGGCACGTCGAAATCGAAGGGAGTCACTTTTGTAACGCACGAACGCGCGGACGGGTGCGCGTACCGTGCGCATCGAGAGATTTTTAATTATTTTTGGAAAATGGGAATGTTGTATCGTAATTTTATCATATACCGTTGAATTCGTAATAAAATAAGCTTTATTTTGCTTGTAAAAAAAATAAAAATTTTGAAAAAAAATAGGTAAGTGGTGGGGGAAAGTATTAAAAAAAATTAAAAAAAAAATTTTTTTTTCCGCTGTCATAAATTACTCTTCGAGCCATTCAACTTTTATTTAAAACATTTTTTTCTATCTCTTATAGTTTCGACGGCATACACTTCGAAAGAAAAAACCGATTCTCTTCAAAGGGGTGTTTCACCCCCTTAAAGTGCGTATGGGCACGTATAAAAAAATACGTGTCCCTTATTTTTATCTGTACTATAACATATTAAAAACTCGTTTTAATCTAAGGCGGACACTTCCCTGTGTTTCCTTGTTAGTAGTATTTCCGTTGTTTTATCTATTTATTTTTAACCAAATTGATTTCAGGTTTTAAAAATTATTTTATGTCAATTAAGAAATATCAATCTAAGATTAGCTCGAGTTCATTTTAATTTAATTACTTTATTTCGTTTATTTTTCTATTCTTACAAATTTCTTATATTTTCCTCTTTTTTGCTTTATTAATTGCATGCTTATTTTATTTAATTATCTAAATTATTAACTTATAATTACTCTAGCTTACTATTTAATGCGTTACGCTGGGTATTACGAAATATACGAAATTTATAATTTTTTCAGCCCGCTGAGCGAATTCCATGCAG
Source organism: Solenopsis invicta (assembly GCF_016802725.1). Classification (NCBI taxonomy): domain Eukaryota; kingdom Metazoa; phylum Arthropoda; class Insecta; order Hymenoptera; family Formicidae; genus Solenopsis; species Solenopsis invicta. Next base: position 13,757,344 of record NC_052679.1, read on the forward strand.
ATGAGTAGTTTAGGATCGTGTTGTAAAATCACTAATTTAGGTTGTCATTATAGAGTCTCCGGTTTGACTCCAATTAGGTTTTTTAGTGAGGGGGCCCTGAAAAGGGCCGTTTGGTTTCTTGAAGTTCCGGTTACGCCGGGTCAACGGTTCAGAGATCCAAGGAGGTGGCCGCGTTTCCTTGTTCGTTGTTTCTTCCTTCTAGGAGGCTAATTCTCTTGGGTATTGTGTTTCCCTGTTTGGTTCCATTCTACCGGAGTTTGGCAACCCCGTATGGCGTAGTGGACGTCGGTCTGCGTAGCCCTGTCGAGTTTTAGCTTGTGGTCGGAAACTGTTGGAGGCGAAGGCGGTGATGTGTTGGCCAATGGTGAAAGAGGTTACTCCGGTAAATATACTAAACAGGAAGGCAATGTTGGTCGTGCGTGTCTCGAGTCGTTATCCTTTAAGAAGAGCGTCGGTGGTCTGTTTCGCCTCACCGGAGATAGAAGTATCGGAATAATTAATTTCCACGTGGTCTTAGTGTTCCCAAGAGTGGAGCCGAGCTCAACACAGTCGTGCTTGTCTTTAGCCTCTTCGACGGAGCCGGGTTCGACGTCGGTCCCAAAAGATTTTCTCGCGCTTGCAGAGCTAGGCTCAATGCGAGAAAGAGATGTAGATGTATTCCGAGAGCTGAGCCCTATCGAGATGCTCACAGAGCAGAGCTCGATGTGAGGTTTACGATGCCTTTCCCGAGAGCTAAGATCGATCGAGACGGTACACACTTCGGGAATCTTGCTTGGGCGTTGGCGCTGGGTTGGAGGTTATGCCGGACGACAAGGTCTTCTCCGGTATGCTGCGTCAGAGGTCAACGGTATGTTGTCTCGTGTGCGTACTCGCCGTGGTTAGGCGAGCAAAGGCTAGTTTCTCGAAGCTCGCGGAGCCCCTTATATCTTGGTTTTGTCCGTGCTTGATTCCCGAGTTCGGACGCCGCGTAGCGGTAGCGCCGCGGAACTAAGCGGGTGCGCGCGCGCGCGTCCGGTGACGGCCGGACGGGTGCATCGGCGGACCTTGAGTTTGAACGCCACATAACGGTGGCGCCGTAGAATTATTTAAGCGCGTGGGTGTATTATAGTGGCGTTTGGATGGACGCCATAAGTAGTTTCCGCGAGTTGTTTATCTTCTCATCGCTCCCGCATTTTAACTTAAGTGAGATGGCCGCTGCATCTTCTCTTACAGGCCGGATGATCCGGATCCATCCTTCATGCTTCTCCAACAATAATCGTGTGAGTTCGCGGTCCCTTCGGGGCCACCTTGTTTTGGCACCAACCGGATGTAGGAAAGCTCACATGGAATGGCTTCCCAATTCCTCTCGCAAAAGCAGTTTTCTATTTCATATAGGTCAAAAATACACCGTCAAATAACGCGACCCCAGTCGCGCAAGGCGACCAACGCAATGTACTTCATTAAGAAATGGATTACCACTCCGCTTTGCAATCGTCCTCTCTCCTGGACTGCCACTTGCTCGTTAGGAAAGACGGGCTAGATGTAACGTAGAGATCTGGTGCTCCTTGACATCCTGCGGGTGAGATTTTCCAACAGCTCATCCAAATCTTCTCGGCGTAGTCTTTGTGGACCCAGAATAAGGTTGACAATTCCACTTTAATCACTTTGCCTTTCAATAGTCCGCCGGTCTATTGAAATTAGTGTCAATTGGTTTAATTCCCATTTTTTGTTTTATCAAATTTTAATTCTAAAGCTTGCAAGTATGTTATATGCCAAAAACAAAGGTGCTATAATTGAGTCTGCATGTCATAGCATGGTCAGAAGGGTCATGTATAAATTAAAATTTTTCCAATGTGATTTTTTGTTAGTTTACTCGATTTTTTTTATACAGCTGTTGTTACATCGTGGCGCTCGTTGACTAAACCACCGCTTGGCACACATTCATATGTTTCTTTATTGTCTGAAACATAAAGTTCGAAGTCTTCGTCCTTTTCTTCTTCATCCAATTTCTCGAACATTTTTGAATTTATTTCTCCATCTTTTGGATCATTGGGATTAAGAGATTTAGTATTATTAACTACATTGCAACCTGCAACATTCGTTGTCAATTAGAATTTTTGAATCATATACTATTGGTAGATCTTTATTTATTGCTCCTCGTAATAATATGTTTCCTACTGCTATTCTGGAAGCGTCGGTGCTTAAAATAAAAGGTTTTAAAAAATTAGGATATTGTAAGATTGGTTCTTTGCATAATTTTTACTTAAGTTTTTCAAATAATTCTTCTTGAGTTGAATCCCATTCAAACCGCACTTTGTGTTCTAATAAATTTGTTAGTGGTTTAATTACCTTGGAAAAGTTAAATATACATCTTTTGTAGTATCCTGCTAAAAATTGTTTAATATTTTTTGGCGTCTTGGGCCTAGGAAAATTTTTTACTCTCTAATTTCTTTGGATCTGGCATGTTTATTTCTTCTTTACGTAATTGCGATAATCTGTATTGTCGCGTATTTATTAATCGATCATCTGTCGTCGGTATTTAAAGTTGTAATCCTCGTATTGCCGTTAATTTTTCCTCAGGAATATTAAATCGATCTTAATTATCGGCTATAAGATTTATTACACTATGTCTTTCTTGTGTATTCAAATGTTCTAGCCGTAGTAATTCTGTGATTTTTGTGAACTTGTTTTTTTTGGGCTTTTCAGATGTTGTTAAACATTTATGAAGTATTATCTTGCATCTTTTGTTTCTTTTTCCTTTCTTTAAAATTTTCAATTATTTCTTGAGATTGAGCTTGAATTGACATAATTATTTCTAAACGGTTTATTTTTCTTAAAGTTATTGATATTGGGATTGTTTCGTTCTGCGGAGTAATGATTCTTTTCTTACTAAAACGGCGGATATATCGTAAAAACAAGGCCGAACAACGATGATTCATTTAATATTCCTTCACTTGATTATTAAATCAAGTGAGAAACGTCAAAAATCAAGAAACCACATAAATCTCTAAAGAAACGGTCGATCTGATCCCCATAAATTAAAAAAAAAAATATCAAATAATAATGTCAACTAATCCACCTCGGATCGTTATATTAACCAGATAAATAAAACTGTTAATATAAAAACTAATTTATGAGGTCCCTTGATTTAAGACCGTTGCACGACACCGGAGATGTACAAGCTCCGTCAGCAGACATTAAAGTTAACCCCTTTCATCTTTTGAAAACTCAGCCCCCACACCATGCACAGTAAATCACTCAAAAATTTGTCATATAATGATTCTCTGCAGTTCGCTGACGGGTTTTCCACGCTCTCTAAATAATAATTACTGGGAAATCTGGAAAAGAAATGACGAAACCCCTTGAGTGGACCGTGTAATTTAATGCTGGACATATGTCTTGTGGGCAAAGAGTTAGAGACAAAAAATGTCATTAAACCGAAACTTGCGGGTAGGCGTTTCGATAATAAAAATTGGTACATACGGCCCTCCTTAAAACAAAGAAAATATATGAAGGAACAATATATGGAGAATAATATAACTAGGAGAGTTTTCTAGGGACGGGATCCAATAGCGCACGGTGCGATAGCCCACCAACCAATCAACTTAACTTATCTAACTCAAACAACGGAAAAACTCTAGGCATCGGTCGTTGTGAGTGGTGGTGGACTATCGGTCCCGTGCGCTATCGGGATCCGCCCGTTTTCTAGCGGAGCACTCATATTCATTCTTTCGTTTCATCCTATCCACTCAAGTCCGTCAATTCGTCGAGACTCAGTTCAATTCTATTCACTTTCTTCTTCACTAAATCCGTCATTTGATCGAGACTCAATTCAATCCCATTCACTTTTTCCTCACTGAATCCGTCAATTTGTCGGCACTTACAATGAGATATATTTAGATAGCAAACTTAAAGGTTAGACACGCTGCAAACAGACCCTAAGAAATCATACTAACGCAATAGCCTGGAACGCAAAACACGGTCACTACAATGTTAATCCGTTAAACGAAAATAATTAGGAAGCATAAAAATTTAGAGTGAAGACGATATTAATCGAAAACAATGTAGAAGACATGATACAGACAGAATATCAAGCTGAAGGATATACAGATGATAATAAGAGAAATAAAACAAAGAAAAAAGATAACAAATGTAAGTCCATAATTATGCATCGAGAATAGATATTGTTCGGAACAAGGCATACGCTATGTAGAAAAGCCTAAAGAATGTTTATAAAAAGAGAAGCTTATCTGGACAATTATTTCTCAGGAAAAAGCTAATGTCGATCAAAACTAAGGAAAACGAAAAAAATTTTCTTTTAAAGAAAGAATCTTTTTGATCGTTTACCGTTTGATTCTATGCCAAAACATCAGGTGCTGAGATAAGAAAGGAAAACACGATATGTATATGTTACTTCTAGCATTACCAAAGTCATACGAAACAGTAATAACGTTTCTGGAAAATCAACCTATTGAAAATCTTAGTACGGATTTTATAAAAGCAAAACTGAGAACAGGAGCTGAAACGAAGAAAAAAATCAGTAGAAGCCAAGATGAAATGGTCAAACTATGTTTATATCTAAGAAGTCATTGATATGTCACATTTATGGTGAAAATGGACACTTCAAGAAGGATTGTAAGAAGTCAACTCAAAATCAGTTAAAATAGTGGAAATCAAGACAATACAAATTGAGAAGAAATAAACCGAGGTGGCAAGTACCAAAGAAGAAATTTTAGAGGCCGATCCAGGTATCAAAGAAGGAGAAATTATCATTCCCATTCACGGTATCAAAATCAAGATACACGGAAAGGGAACTACGTCGAAGCTGATGATACCAGTGATGATAGCGTTTGTTTCATGAGCGATAGGAATAAGTTTATTTAAAATATAGGTAATGACACAATTGTCTTTTTTATAGATTCAGAATGTACTGATCACATGATAAATGAGAAAAGTTACTTTAATGATTTAATAATGTTGAAAATTCCTATTAAAATAGCCATTGCCAAAAATAGGAATTGCATAGAAGCAATAGATATAAGAAATGTTAACATTCTTAGTTATGTAAACGGTAAAACAGTTAAATGCATTATTACAAATGTATTGTAATTAGTATATGAACAGCCGTGGGAAATAAACGTCAAAACAAACGACATCACAGACAGGAGAAAGGAAGGACGCGGGAGTCGTGGGTTTCTATCAAAAATCATTAAAGTGGTCTAATGGAGGGGAGGGAAGGGTCCGGTCTTGACTAGAGCGATTTGATTGGCAGGCACAGGCGTGACGTGGGTGACCTTTGGTGAGAGCGTTCTAATTGGAAGTTTCCATGGCTGTCCACGAATTATTGGTTGCAGAATGACATTTTGAAGGAAAAATTTTGCACCGCAAGGTTGTGGTAGGGAAAAGATGACTCAAAGGAAAAGTCTAGTAAGGATTGTGAAACAAAAAAGTCAGAAATTCTTGTTTTTCAAAAAAATAAAAAAAATTTTTTTAATTTTAAAAGCTACAAAAAGAAAAACTAATTTATGACAGCTAGGAACAATACAAATCGTTAACTTCGTGAACAAGTAAATTGTATTTAAATTAACCGAGTGTCTTTTACACTAATTTCATCGCACAAAAGATCGAAGTAAGAAAATGGCCAACCAACAAGTTATTATTAATAACTCCATGAAGCAATCAGCGGTTCCCGATACAGGCAGGATGAGTATAACGACGTGAAATTCGTATTGTGTACGAACATGCTGATGCAATGCGTGTGTTACGTCCAACTGACTCCACAATTTCCCCTTTTGCCGATAACAAAAATTCCCCGCCGTGTCATAAAAAAAAATTGGAGACACAAGATATCTGTCCCTAAGAAACATAACTCTTAAGTATGTACGACCGAAATGATAACGCAAAAATATTAAAAAAAAACTATATATCAGGAACAAACGTGCTCATCCTGACGCAACGTGAAAACAAAAAGGACCCGTAGAAATTACTTAAAAACAAAAGACCGACGGAAGATAAATTTGAATCGAATATCGAACGGAAAGTGTCAAAATTATAATTTACGATCCTGGCTTTCCTGTTTAAACACATGAGCTCTGACGACAATATTCGCGTCATAAAGACGGGAAAGCCCGGATTCAAAGGAGAAAAACTTAAACTTGACGTTGACCACAAGATAACGCAGAGTCAGGATGTTGGTTAAGAAAATGGCAAACTATAAATTAAAATTTATGCACATAGTCCTGTTCGCTCACGTAAACGACATGAACCACTTACAGTAACGATGTAACAGCGAATCTTAAAAACATAAATAACACAAGACACCGAGATTGTAAATTACCGAAAAAGGGGAAACTATAGATAAGATATCCCTTAAGCGATTGAACGATTTAATAATTCGCCCTTCTTAAAACCAAGAAAACTCGGGAAAAGATAGATAACTAACCAATGGTAGATCATTCAAAAAAATGATTGCCAAGGGTCATTGGCAAACTAGCCAACGACAAGTCGTGTCTACAAACAAAAAGAGATAATCCCAAATCTCCCACCAATCAAATCTCCGTTCCACCCGCTCGACCAACTCTACGCCCTTTTTCATTCCCTATAAAATGTCCAATTTCTCAACACTCATCGTCACTCACTTTTCTTCTCGTGGAGCTAAGCTTAAGTCCGACGGGCACTTTGATCCGAAACAGTCTACGATTTTAGATCACCTCGAGTTAAAGTTAGTGTAAAAAGAAGCCGACCTTCCACCAAACATATCCTGCTGAGACCATTCTCCGAGGAAGGCACTTGAGGTTTGCAAGCCAGCACCAACATTTAACTCATCAAACAAAAAGTAAGTTATTTTTCTTAGTCTCTTGCCAGATTTTCCTAATTTGTTTACTGTTAGTGAGCAAAATCAATATTCCAAGAAAATCGTGACCCCATCGTCATCGTTCGAATCGCCTCTAGGAGAACGTCAGGAGACAAGCCGCTCTTCTCGAGTTCCTCTGGGGAATCCTAAGGACAAGGGGGCGCGAGAATTTGCGCCAGGAACCGATTCCTGGATGGGCACCGTTTTTAGAAATACTCCCGCAGTTACCTTCTCCTCTTATCCCTAAAGAACACGACCCACCTTCTCCTCCAGCACCTTCCCTGTTCCCCGACTCCCTCAATTTCCTCCCAGCTGACATCAAATTCGTATTGATATGTCTCCATCCTACCTTCCAAGCCCCTCATACTTTCCCGTTCCCCCAGATTACTTTGATCCACCATCACCCACGGATTCCATATCCATCGTGAAATTCTTAGAGGAAATCACCTCCTCTTCGTCACCGACGAACTCCACGTCCAGCGTGGAATTCTTAGAAGAAATAGTTACACTCCCAGACCATGATCCTGACCATCCCTCTCCCACGGAAAACTCACACTCACTTTTTTATAATTATTTTCACTTTTAAATATTAAATTTGGTTAATTCAATTTCAAGACATAATGCTAGTTTTCCTTTTATCAGCCACTGCCTATTCTCTTTTAATAATAAATAACGTATGTTAATCTTAATCTTTTTTTTATTATCATTAATCAATTTCCTTAGTTTCTTTTATCTTTTTAATTATGTACTCTAGCTTCAATTTTTATAATAATTACGTAATTGTCTATTTTATGCTAACCTTGTGAATTAAGCTCATATAATAGTAATGTATGCAAGTTTCAACATCAAAATATATGTTAAGTTTTAGTAATAAAAAACTTCAATTTAGTTAACCCCTCTTGTCACCTTTCCTCCTAACTAAAAGATCACGCTAGGCCCGATCTCGAGTTAAAGAGATCAATTCTCTGACTCAAATTAGGGCCAACAATCGCACGACTTTCAAAAAGGCGTTAAAGCGTGTCTTAATACGCTGACCCTTATTTCAAAGTCCTTAAGTGCGTTTGGCCTCGTGCTTTACCCCCAATCAGTACGGCCACGAGTTAGAGCAGTTGTTACGTTCTGCCTTGCCTGTACCACAAGTAGCCTACCCTTTCTACCTCTTCTTTAAGGCTGGACGTAACAAAACAATTGCCACGACATTCAGATAGAAGAAAAATTTTAACGTAACCGGGCGTATAGCTTCCAGATGTTAGTCACAGAATTTCTAGCATTTGGTAGTAATAAAACCACTTTCATTGTTTGAGCACGTTCTAATTCGTTCAATGTACAACGATTAAGAGATGAAATGGTTGACCCGGACAAAACACATTAAGAGACAAAACACTTTACTCGACTTCGGTCGCGAACACACTACCGTCGCTCAGTAATATTATAACCTTGTTACACCAATAAAAATATAAATTTGTCGACCAACTACTTGTTTCGTGCATTACCACGTTCATCCGCTATCCCATTTTGAAAGAGCTAACTTTACTATGCTTCGACAAAATCGTTCATATAATTTTGTCAAATCATTAATCATAATTTAGTACATTTTTAAATTCAATAAAAAAAATTGTGTATAGTTATATTCAATTATGTACTTTTTAAATAAAAATGTACGTAAGATTAATGTAATAATAAATACTTTTATTTTTCCAACTTTTAAACCTATACTATTTCTTTTACTCGACTTATACTTTAATGCTGAGATTTAACATTTTCAGCATTACCTGTCTTCAAAGCAACGCAAAACCATAAATCAGTTTTCCTTTTTGTAACATCCAAGCAAAATTAAACAAAAGAAATTATTTGAAAGAATATTCTCTCAAAAACTAAAAACTGAAACTCGTGTTCATTCCTGTTTTGTTGATTCCATAACGATGAAAACTTCGAACAAGGAGACTCGAATGAATTCGAGATCAAAACATAGTCAACCACGTCGACTCCGTGTGCGACAATACAAAATACGAGACTGTGCATATAGCTGTAAAATTTTAAAAAATTTTCTAGATTTTTTAATATTTTTCTAGAGAATAAATTCTAAATGCAGAAAAAGTTGAACTAAAATTTGTTCATAAGACTATGTAACGATAAAGTATTTTAATAATAATAATAACAAAAACAATGAAATTTAAGTAGAAAAATGTAATAAGTAAAAAATTTTAAAAAACTCGAATTATTCAAACAAATGATGGATTTTTAATATCAAGAGATACGGCAGTGTCTCTCGTCAACCGAAACGCAACGGGAGTTTAGCTATGTTTCTCGCTTTATGCGAGTTTCTACTGTGTAACGCTACTGGAGTTTCTACTGTGTAGCGTTATCGAAGAATTTGTTCTAATTTGTACAAACAGGTCACAATAGGTTTTTTTCAATTAAACAATAGAGTCAGTCAGAATTTATAAAATGTCGGCCCTTTGATGTGAGTATGATTTACTATTTTAGAAAAAAATAGATAAATTTTAAATTTATTTCTAGAAAAATACATTATCTTTTGATGGATTTATAGTTGGGAACAAATCTTTTGAATATTGACAAGAAGGAAGTAGGAAAGATATATTACATAGAGTAAAGAATTTAAAACAGGAGAAAGCGCAGACGTAGACAAGATAAATTTATTTTTTGTGTCTTCTTCCTGATTTTTTGAAAAAATTCTCAAAACTGGACGAAAGAAGGTAGCGTTATCTAAATTTTCACTTCCCTTCCTGATTTTTATAAAAATTTCCAATCAGCTTGAAAGAAGGTGGAGTTATCTAACTAAGTTTTCCCCTAGCTTCCTGACTTTTTTTGAAAATTTTCAATTGAGAGAAAGCGGAG
>NC_052679.1:13767134-13814634 GCF_016802725.1 Solenopsis invicta
GTGTGTGTGTGTGTGTGTATCACAGCAGAGATAAGGACCCCACACTTCTGCGGTATTTAATGACTCCAAACCCTCTCTGCTGTGTGTGTGTGTGTACGCGCGCGCGCACGAGTGTTCAATAGTGTGTATTTTCTCCTCTCTGATCAATTACTGCTTGCAAGCGTTCTCGCATATTTATACATCTTGCAATACGATCTTGCGGAATGTTGTGCAAAATTTTCATTAAAATTTCTCCCAATTCTTCTAAATTTTGAGGCTGTTCTTCGCGACGCCTTAATTGTCCATTTTATCCCAAATATGCTTGATTGGATTTAAGTCCGGGCTATTGGCGAGATGATTTAACAGTCTAGTTGCGTGCCGTTCAAAAAAACGTCGCGTTATATTCGCCGTATGAGGTCGAGCCTAGTCCTGCATGAAAATAAAATTTCGACAGGTTCGATTTAATTGCAAAACGTGTAGTCGTAGAATATCGTTGATATAACAAACACCTGTCGTTGCCGGAGGTGGCAGGATCACTAGATCACTTTGTCTTGTGTGTGATATACACCCCCACACCATCACGGAACCGCCGTAAGATCGTATTGGCATTACGCAATGTTAATCATAGCGTTTATTTCGTCGACGCCAAAAACGACGATTAAGGCGTCGCAAAGAACAGCCGCAGAATTTAGAAGAATTGGACGAAATTTTAACAAAAATTTGGCACAACTTTCCGCAAGATCGTATTGCAAGATGTATAAATATGTGAGAACGCTTGCAAGCAGTAATTGATCAGAGAGGAGAAAATACACACTATTGAACACTCATGCGCGCGCGCGTACACACACACACACAGAAGAGAGGGTTTGGCGTCATTAAATACCGCAGAAGTAACGAACTGTGGGGTCTTTATCTCTGCTGTGATACACACACACAGAGAGAGAGAGAGAGAGAGAGAGAGAGAGAGAGAGAGAGAGAGAAACACACACACACACACACACACACACACGATGTGCAAATATCCGACCGGTAACGTGGTGCATATTGGGTAATGCTAATGTCGGCGATAGACGTCATTTTTCAGAAAAATGTACTGTAAAAAATGTGTTTCTTCGAAGTTTTGTAACTCGATCAAAAAAAAATCGTAGAAAAAATTTTAAAAAAAGCATTTTGTAGAAAAAATGTCATACTTTATGGCACTTGCATTAGATTTGTCGAGAAAAAATTTTTTATTGAGCTACAGGCTGTTAAAAATACGTAATTTCAAGGAAAAAACAGTGTATCTTTTTTGGGGCATAGTACTAAGAAATAGAAAAAATTGTTGAAAACCATTAATAACATGTTAAAGCTGAAACTTCGAGCTTTAAAATGGTTTTTTGATTTTTTGTCTACGACGATTTTTCACAGAGTACGAATATCATTTGTAAAAAATGCAGGTTTAGCTTCAAAGTTGCGTAAATTGGTCAAACAAAATCGTAGAGAAATTAAAAAAAAAGCATTTTGTAGGCAAAATGTTGTAGTTTATGAAGCTTTACTTGAATTATTCGAAAAAAAGTTGTTGGTCGAGCTGCAAAGTGTCAAACATACGAAATTTTAAGGAACAAAACAGGGTGTGCTTTTTTACTGCATAAGACAAGGAAGTTAAAAGAATTTTGAAAATCTGTTGATAGAGCGTTAAGGTTAAATCTTCAAGCTTCAAAATGCTTTTTTTATTTTTTATTTTTTATCTACGATGATTTTTCACCGAGTTACAGTCATTTGAAAATAGCCTAATTTTTGGTGTCTGGAAAGTGTTCCCTATTTTTTTTTTAGTAGTGTGTGTGTATATATATATATATATATATATATATATATATACATATATATATGTATATATGAATAATTATACATATATTGAAAATGCTTACAATTATTTATACATATAAGTTAGTAGGAAAATCTCAATTTTCCCACAACATTTATTAAATTATATGACGATAAAATCTTGCATAAAAATTTTAATCGGCAATTATGTAGGTGTATATAAAAAAATAGATGTGGAATTGACCTGTTGTAAGACATTGATTGCCAATGTAATTCCAAAATATTTCAAAGTATTCGACAAAACTATGACGACATGTATCGATATTTTTATCTTAATGGTATATTTACAAAATTAGAAAAAAATTGAAAAAAAATATACCTGTACTATGCATGGAACATTTATAAATATAAATAATTCATATACATGTTTACGAAAATCTTAATTATTTCTAAATTACAATGTAGAACTATTGCAATATGAAATATATTACACATATTCAGCATGGTGACATGTTAAATAAAGATTGGTACCAAATGGTATCAAAATCATTATAAAATTATGAATAGTTGCACTAAAATGATAATAAATTATTACAATTAGAAGCAGTTTTGTCAAAATAACATATGAAGAATATTTGTCACAAATGAAATAAGTCTGAAATCGTAATATGAATGTTTCACGATTATTTGAAAAATCGTTTGATTCTTTAATTAAAATATTACCATGCTGAATGTGTAATATTTCATACAGCAATATTTCTACATCATAATTTAGAAAGAATTGTGCATTTTGATAAATATTTATTTGAATTAATTCTTTTACAAATGTTTCACGTTTAGCACAGCTATAAGTATCTTTCCTAATTATTTCTTTCCAAATTTAATTTTGCAAATATATCACTAAAATCATTTGCATATTGTTATAGTTATACCGAAATACTACTTCAAAATCACTCGAACAATTATCAATATTTCATAAAAGGTCAATACTTCTACATCTATTTTTCTAAATGTACCTACATAATTGCTGAATTTTTATGCAAGATTTCGTCATATAATTTCATAAAAGTTGTCCTATCGAGGAATATCGGGTCTCATCGCCAATTCGACAACTCCACTGAAATCACATATAGTTACTATTGTTACTATTGCTGTAACATGATTTTCAATCTCGAGATTCTGCAGTCGAATTCTGGCGATCACAGTATTCAGTAACTTAATACGGCAATTAAAATATGTTTAAAAGATTTAAGTCCACTCTTGGCCGTTTTAACATGCGCGTTTTTATTTAACAAATATGTATATATATGAAATCAATATAACTATTACTTAAATTATTTTTTTCCTATAACCTGTTTTCTCACATTTACTTTATTTTATATAAATATTTATTTACTCAAACGTACATAGTGTTGCTCAACGGAAACCGCGAGAAGGTGGTGGTCTTTTCCGTCAGGAGGAAAATGTAAAAAATTCTTATCTATACTTGAAAGTAATATATTGCTTATAAAGAATTATAAGCAATATTTAATCAGCTACATTGTTTTACAATATTAACTAGTCGCATAAAAAATGAAATCAGTTAACATTGCAAAATAATGCTACTGATTAAATATCACTTTTAAAATAAATTTTTTACTTTGTGTGTGTGTGTTTGTGTATTTGTGTTTTTGCATATATACATTTAAATATAAATATTATATTACTATTATTCTGCTGCCGCTCCTGAGCTTGACTTGGTTGCTTTTCCTGCTGATGCTGCAATTGCTGCTGCTGCTGCTGCTCGGATTGCTCCTGCTGCATTTGCTTTTGCTGCGGTTGCTCCCGCTGCCGTTCTTTGCAGCAGCAGATTAATCGCTTGTTGAAGGCGGTCAATCTGCTGCTGCGGTTGTTGCCTGTGTTGCTGCCATTCCTGCAGCATCAGCTGTACTGCCTGCAATGTACCTTCTATGTGCTAAAATATATTAAAAATTTAGGAAACTATTTGGAAAAATAATTCATGTTTACAAATAAAATTTCAAACATTTTATATTGTGACCTCGGTTATAATATTGTAAAATCATATATTATGTTTCCTAAATTTTTAATACATTTTTAAACAAATTTAATTATTTCTTTTATTTTAGGTAATAAACAATGTTAATAATTAATTATTAATAAGTAAAATAATTGACGTTTAGAATAAAAAGTAATTTAAATAATAAAAAAAAGGATAGTGCCGAAGCTCGAACGCATGATCTTTGGACTGTGAGTCCAGAGCTTTCGTTGCGCGGCTAACGAAATGCTACAATTGAACCTTTAAATTTAAGGTAGATAATGTGCTTGCCTAATTTCAACCCTCACATTCTCGAAAACGGCTGCGTATCTACGGCTAATATTGGAGGCGTAATCTTATATTTTCCTAATCTACCACCACACCAAAGCTCAATGAAAAACTCAGTTGGCAGTTGGGGTATTCTCCTTGTAAGTATTAATAAAATATTTATAACTAACCTGCCATATTATTGTCCGTCGCTGTCGGCTGTCGCAGGAACGTAAACAATGACAGTAAAGACACGGATCATCGATAAACGCGCGTCCACGTGCATTTTTACCAACAATAGTAAGGCGGGTTGAATGTGGTATTACTGTTCTGAAATATGCTTTAATTGTTTTTCTATGCGCTATGTTCATTGTTATCTGTTTGGTCGCAACGTTTTGCTGCTGATCAGAGCTCTGTCTTCAGTTGGCAAATATTTACGACCAAAAAGGTAAAACGAATTTTAACATAACACACACACACACACGCGCGCACGCACGCACGCACACACACAAAGAAAAATGTAAAAAATTTATTTTGAAAGTGATATTTAATCAGTAGCATTATTTTGCAATGTTAACTAATTTCATTTTTTATGCGACTAATTAATATTGTAAAACAATGTAGCTGATTAAATATTGCTTATAATCCTTATTACTTTCAAGTATAGATAAGAATTTTTTACATCTTCCTCCTGACGGAAAAGACCACCACCTTCTCGCGGTTTCCGTTGAGCAACACTATGTACGTTTGAGTAATAAATAAATATTTATATAAAATAAAGTAAATGTGAGAAAACAGGTTATAGTAAAAAAATAATTTAAGTAATAGTTATATTGATTTCATATATATACATATTTGTTAAATAAAAACGCGCATGGTGGCCAAGAGTGGACTTAAATCTTTTAAACATATTTTAATTGCCGTATTAAGTTACTGAATACTGTGATCGCCAGAATTCGACTGAAGAATCTCGAGATTGAAAATCATGTTACAGCAATAGTAACAGCTATATGTGATTTCAGTGAAGTTGTCGAATTGGCGATGAGATCCGATATTCCCTGATAGGACAACTTTTATGAAATTATATGACGAAATCTTGCATAAAAATTGTAATCAGCAATTATGTAGGTACATTTAGAAAAATAGATGTAGAAATATTGACCTTTTATAAAATATTGATAATTGTTCAATTAATTTCGAAGTAGTATTTCGGTAAAACTATAACGATATGCGAATCATTTTAGTGATATATTTGCAAAATTAAATTTGGAAAGAAATAATTACGAAAGATACTTATAGCTGTGCTAAACGTAAAACATTTGTAAAAAAATTAATCCAAATAAATGTTTATCAAAATACACAATTCTTTCTAAATTATGATGTAGAAATATTGCTGTATGAAATATTACACATTCAGCATGGTAATATTTTAATTAAAGAATCAAACGATTTTTCAAATAATTGTGAAACATTCATATCACGATTTCAGACTTATTTCATTTGTGACAAATATTCCTGATATGTTATTTTGACATAACTGCTTCTAATTGTAATAATTTATTATCATTTTAGTGCAATTATTCATAATTTTATAATGATTTTGATACCATTTGGTTCTTTATTTAACATGTCACATGCTGAATATGTGTAATATATTTCATATTGCAATAGTTCTACATTGTAATTTAGAAATAATTAAGATTTTCGTAAACATGTATATGGATTAATTATATTTATAAATGTTCCATGCATAGTACAGCTATATTTTTTTTCAATTTCTTTCTAATTTTGTAAATATACCATTAAGATAAAAATATCGATATATATCGTCATAGTTTTGTCGAATACTTTGAAATATTTTGAAATTACATCGGCAATCAATGTCTTACAACAGGTCAATTCCACATCTATTTTTTTATATACACCTACATAATTGGCGATTAAAATTTTTATGCAAGATTTTATCGTCATATAATTTAATAAATGTTGTAGGAAAATTGAGATTTTCCTACTAACTTATATGTATAAATAATTGTATGTATATTCAATATACGTATAATTATTCATATTTAAATATATATATATATATATATATATATATATATATATATATATATATATATACAGGGTGTCAGAAAAAAAGGGTCACATATTTTGATAGCAAGTAGTATTGATCAAAACAAAAAGAAAAGTCTAATTAACATGGGTCCTGAAACTAATATCTTCAAAGATACAAGCTATTTTATTATTTGAGCTCTTTGTCATTTTCTTATTAATCAGGTCATCTTTAGAATGTAATGAACAAAAGAGTAGGGAAGAGTGGAGTACAATGGGGATATCTTTTTTCTAGGTGCCTTAAAAAATAAAAAATAAACAAAAAGAGATAAAAAAATAATTTTTATTTTAATATAAAATGTAATCTTTAATCTTCTATAAAAAAAACTGAAATAAAGAAATTAAATGTATGTATATATGATAACAAAATAAAAACTCCTTTTTTTACAAAAAACAAAAAATTTTAATGCTGACTGAGACGATTAATCTCGCTGAACTCTCGTATAGCAACAGTAGTAAACACTCTTTTGTTTACTAAGGCTGCTCACATTCGGCAAGGCCTACGCAATATCGTTTGACTTGTAGTATCTATTGCATAGAATTCCGTAGCGACGTAAAACGTAACCATGAGGGAATCGACCAATCACAATTAAGTATACATTTAGTCCGTAGTCCGTACCCGCAGTATCGAGAATTCCGTATAGTTGAAATTTTTACGGTTACGTTTTACGTCGCTACGGAATGCTAAGTGTGAAGGGCTTAAAGGCTATAACACACACCTTCCATAACCGTAACCATAAGACGTACCGTAAGAATTAGCTAATCACAGTCAAGAATTCAGATTCTTATTTCTTAATTCTCGACTGTGATTGGCTAATTCTTACGGTACGTCTTATAGTTACGGTTATGGAAGATGTTATAGCCTTAAGCACGGGATGTCAGGAATGTCGTTAACGCGGGAGCGTGCCCGGCTGGTATTCAGGACCATACGCTTTCTCTTCGGTGCCTAAATAGAAGAATAAAATTATATAGTTATTTCTTATATTCTATCAAGAGGCGCGGTCGCATATCGGTTCCAAATCCAAGTGCAGCTGCGCGAACCGCCTCTATTTACGCGAATCAACAATTTTCATGTATGTACACGAGATCTGATGGCCTCAGTAAATCAAAAGATGCAATTGCACCGCGTGCCGAAGTGCGAGCGAAGAAAACCGACCCTCTTTTACGCGAGTCAGTAAGTTCCAAGCATGCAAGATTATCAGATCTCAGTAACCGAAGTGACCGGCTGAACCGATCAAGTTTTGAGTAGTCTCCATCAATAGCTTGGGGAAAATTGCGTATATAAAAGTGTTCTTATTATTTTTCTCCTTGCCCTATAAGCGAAGAACCTAACTTTATAGCTGTCACATTAACACAGTGCAAACGGGATGTTACTAACATATATCTGTATAAACTTTTTGAAACCAATACGGCGGAAAACGGTTCCTCCTGCATGCCTGAGAGAATACCCCTTCTTGCCTAAAGTAGGACTTTATGCTCCGTCCCTCTATTCCTAAATTCGTGGTATCTACACTATCTGCCGCATGTGACCATGTGATGCATTACGTGACCGATAATCATTGACGCGATATGACAAGTTTCCTAATCTGTATAACCTCAATCGTCAACAATATCTCCAGTGCCGTCTTTAGGCATGAGCCCAATGGGTCCGGGCCTAGGGTTCCGTGTTAAATAGGGCCCCACTGTTAAGCCAAAAGTAAAAGCAAAACAAAAAAATTTCCCAATATAATGAAGTAAAAGATAATTGCTAATATAAATTTTAAGTTTTCGCGCGGCGCGCCGTGCTGCGCTGCATGTCTCCGCTTAAAAATCACACAGAGTTTTTATGCTTTGTTTATTTCAGCCAATAAGATTGTCTTAGCCGAAATCTATTTCTCCGAAATCGAATTTTCATTGGTTGAAATCTAGGATTTTAGAATTAAAGCGCCATTCACAATGTGACGTTTATTTGCATGGATCGCCAAAATCTAGTAATTTCCTATATCGCATTTACGCACTCATGTAAATGCAGCCTAATCGCTATGGACTTCGGAGTTTTTCCTCCTGACTTCGTTCTACTTAGTCATAACAATTAACAATTCCGAAGTTGGTGGAAAGATATGGTGTAAGATGCAAATGTGCAAATGTACTGAATAGCTGAATAATTACAAAATATAGTATATGCGTAATAACATAGCTTTTTCCAAACTAAGCCAAATAAAAAATGAGATTAGGAGTTCTATGACTCACGAAAGGTTAAACTATTTATCGTTGATGAGTATCGAAAGTGATATATTAATGGAGTTGGACTTTAAGGAAGTAATTGAAGATTTTGCTTGTTAAAAATCAAGAAAGAAGCCTCTAATAAATGTTTGATGCAAAAGGCTGCCAAATATATGTGTACATTCTCTTTCAGTTTTAATGCAATGTTTATATTAGAAATAACAAAAATTAATAATTAATATACTTATTTTATTAAAATGTTAATTTTTGTTTTAAAAAATGTTTTAAAAAAAGGGCCTCTTAATTAGTGTAGGCCCTAGGACCCCTATTATATGAAAGATGGCCCTGAATATCTCGGTTCGCGGGGCAGACGACACTTTTTTCTGCCGAATTCGTTCGTGTAGTGCAAAAACGCGTTGATTAAATAAATCTATAATAAATACATGCAGTTAAAAATATACACTTTGCATTAACTATAGAGTCAATATTATAAGTGACTTTTACGAGTACTATGCATTATATTTTCCAAGTGTTATAACACATGATTAACAAAGTGCACATGAATATAATAACAAAATTAGACCGAACGCTCATTATTAAATCTGGTTTTATCTTCCTACCTTCCCCCAATGTAATTTTTTAACCCTAGCGTTAATGTAAATGTATATTTTGAATGAAATGACGTTTGAAACATGACGCTGAAGGTAGCAGATGGACCTAGCAGACGGCCGCCGATACGTTTGACGCAGCGGTTCTCAACTAAGTTCACAGACTCTGCTGCGTTCAAAAATTGTTCTAAGCATATAAGTTCATAGCATAAATCATATACCACTAGAGAACATATAAAGTGATATTTTAGGTTTAACAAAGAATAACATGCTAAAAACGATATATATGATGTTCTGAGATCTACAGGCTGCATTCGGAAATAAATTCCCGGAAATATGTTTATATCTCAACTTTTAAGAAAAACCTTTTTTTTTTAACTTTGCACACACCTTCGGGATGACATTAGAGAGTTAGCAGTAAGATTTTAAGAAAAAGGCCCTCTCAGAAGCCGAGTTATATACAAATTTACGGAGGGCGGTCCGATAAGTACTTAGCCTTACCGCCCGATGGTGCCAGTGTCGCAAGAGAGATTTATTATCGTGTAGTACATTCTCGTAGACGGCTACTGTCAAAATTTCAGCCGAATCGGACTTGTAGTTTTGTTTTGACCGCGTGTGGAAGCGGGCGTGTCCGCGGATTTTAGAAAAATGGAAAAAAAGCAATATCGGTCGGTGATTCGATTCTTGTTTTTGGAAGGAAAATTGCGCAGCGAAATCAAAGAGCGCTTGGATGCTGTGTACGGTGATTCTTCTCCTTCGATGGCGACCGTCAAAAATTGGTTTAACGAGTTTCAACGTGGTCGCACGTCGGTTTTTGATGAGCCACGCCCAAGTGCCCCGAAAATGACTACCACGGAGAATAACGTGACAAAAATCCACGATCTCGTATTGGCAGACCGCCAATTGAAGGTGTGCGAGATAGCTGAAACAGTAGGCATCTCAAAAGATCGCGTGGGTCATATCCTGCATGAAATTTTGAGAAAGCTGTCGGCGCGATGGGTGCCGCGTTTGTTCACTCCGGACAACAAGCGCAACCGTGAGACCACTTCAGAGCAGTGTTTGACGCTGTTTAAGCGCAATCCGAAGGAGTTTCTGCGTCGTTTTGTGACCGTCAACGAAACATGGATCCACTGGTACACACCAGAGACCAAGGAACAGTCGAAACAGTGGACTTCAACCAACGAACGTGCTCCGAAGACGGCGAAGACTGTCCTATCGGCCAGAAAGGTGATGGCCACCGTTTTCTGGAATTCACAAGGTGTGATCTACATTGACTACCTGGAGAAGGGCAAAACGGTCACAGGGCTCTACTATGCCGAATTATTGGGCCGATTCGACGCCGAATTGCAGAAAAAACGGCCTCATTTAGCGAAGAAAATGTGCTCTTCCATCATGACAACGCATCGGCTCACACCTCCGCCGTCGCCACGGCCAAATTGGTCGAATTGCACTACGAACTGCTGCCCCATCCACCGTATTCTCCAGATTTGGCCTCGTGCAACTTTTTTTTGTTTCCAAACTTGAAAAATTCATTCGCCGGGCAGAAATTTGAGTCGAATGAGGAGTCGAAGGAGGAGGAAAAATTAATAATTGTAGTTTGTTTTGCATTAATAATATTTATGACCCAAAAATAACTTTTGCAAACAGATAAATGTAAATATTCTTCCATTTTTTGCAGACAAATATTAGTGAAAAATATCTCATTCAATATTATAACTATAATTATTTTTCCAAATTAATTTAATGTTTCACTGATCTGGGATCAAGACTTAAGATTAAAAACATAAGTTGTAAAGGATATAAGTAACAAACAAGGGTTTGATTAAAATTTTCGTTTTCTGTGCTTGAAGTAAAATGTGTTGTCATTCAAAAAAATAAATTGAGTAAGCTTAAAATACGTTACAAATGAATTATAATTAATTACAATAATACAAATAAATTACAATTAATTTTACATATTATCTTTTATTAATTTTTTATACATTATAGCAAAAATTAGGATAATGTAAAGTAACTAATGTGTTACGTCCGGAATTCTCGAATAAATTTCTTGAGTCAATTTGCAGGTAGAAACTTATAGAAATGACTTTAGTGAGATAGGAAAATCGCAACAAGCCTAATCTCGCGCACATATGTTTCCGGGCAAGTGCGACGAATGCATCAAGTGAGCTAAAAATTTTAATAGAGAATTATAAAACTTAAATTCTAATCGGTTACATATAAGAAATAAGATTTATATAAATGTGCGCGCGCGCGTGTATGTGTGTGTGTGTGTGTGTGTGTGTGTGTGTGTGTGTGTGTGTGTGTGTGTGTGTGTGTGTGTGTGTGTGTGTGTGTGTGTGTGTGTGTGTGTGTGTGTGTGCGTGTGTGTGAGTGTGGTTAGGCAATCTTTATGGTTATTGAGGTAGAAGTGAGGTTTATTAGTTTAGTCCTTGTAATAAGTCGGAGATTTCTTCTAATTCATCGGCTAATTCTTCGATGCGTTCTATTGGGATTTTATTTACGATTTTTTCTATTTCGTGGGGGGTAAATGGCGAGAAGGAGTGTTAGTTTTTCTGAGAAAACTCTAATGCCGGGGAATATGGATCTTCCGGGGGGGGGAGGGGGGGTGTCTTCGGACAGGCAAATCGGGGTTACGATAGAAAAAGGTGGGAAGGTGGGAGGAAAATCTGTTGGAGGAGGGGTTGGTCCCGAGAAAACGCGGAGCGTTCTTCTCAGAAGTCAAAAATAGAGTAAGAATATGAAGAAAAAAGTTGATCCTGGGGATGGCCCAAGAGTAGTTTCTATGTGAAATACAGGGGAGTAAGAGGGGAAGGAATAGCGACAGAGGGAAAGAGAGGATGATTCGGGGGACGGATTAGGATCTGGTGGGCATGAATCGGTTAATTCGTCACTGGTTCCTATGTTAATTAAAGCACCCGGAGAAACAGTGTATTTTCTTCGTGGTTTGGTTAATTTCGCGGAGAGAGATAGCGATGCGCCGAGCTTCCAGGCATTCTTATTTTGATGACTTTGACAGTTCCTAATGGCTCTTCGAGACTTACGTTCAGAGACTTAATAACGCACTAAAATAAATTAAAAATTTAAGGCTACGTTGCTCTCTGTTTCTAATAAAGAAAAATAAAATCTAGATTGTAACTACTCAAAAAGAAGAAAAGGAAGGGGTTTTAGATTATAAGGAAGGAATTCTTTAAGTTTGATCAAAGTAAAGAATAGTTCAAATTCAATCGAAAAAGAGCTCGATCGAATCCAGCAGAAATTAAAAAATAGTTGCGAATTCAATCGAAAGAGAGCTTGATCGAATACAGCAGGAATTAAAGAATAATAATAAAGGAAGAAAGAAAAGGGTAGTGAACTAATAATCCGTATAGAAATATATTTATAATGAAAATTCTTGCGAGAGAGAGAAGTTAGTTTTATAGAATGCGAAGAAAATAACGGATGGCTAAGACTTACTATTTGTTGAGAATTTTATGGAGGTAAGAATGAACAGGCGTTCGGCGGAGCAGATTCGGCTTAGAACAATGAACGGCTGGCCAGCGGTTGGCACTCAGGGTCTTCAGAACTTGCAAAGAAACTCGCTGACTGAATTTTCACAACGCCGCGTCAAGTTTAAGTGTCACAGATGAATACAAATACGAACGTCACAAACTCGGACATATAATGTCACGGAATGTGCGACGGATCAAATTGGAGTATGAAAAAATGAACAGTGAATAATGAATCACGAGTGACAACAGCAAATAGCAAAATGGCTAATCTGCTCCGAAGCTCCTTCTTTTTATACCCAATTCTGCCTATGATTCTTGTGGGGTACCTTTAATCCCCAGATATACTATCTCTTATCATTGCCTACGTGTTTTCAGAATTTCGGCTTCTAATTTGTTTTTTATCTGGCTAATCCATCCTATCAGTTAGGCTCCTTAGGAGATCGTTACCTATTAATTCTTGGGCGACAGGCGTTTAGTATCGAGGGGGTCAATTGTCCGCTTGCTTCCAGCGAAATCGGTACGTGTCGAACGTAGAGCAACCGTATTGACTCGACCGAACAATTCTAGCTTATTTGCGCGGCTAAGGTGGACCACCTGTTCGCGATCTCCGGTCGCTTAGCCGCATTCGATTTCGAAAGAATTGATACTCCGCAGGACATAAAAAATGTAAATTAAATAATTTGTTCCGTTTTTCTTCATAATACATGGTATCGCGTATCACGAAAAGAGACAGAACACGTGCATCAAGTGTGTATTAGTATGGATACAACTTCGTGTGGGAAGAGATTTCTGTTCCCATGTGTACTTCTTAAATTAATGCAGAAGTTTCAGAAAAAGGAGATAAATCTATTACATATATTATCTTTTTATATAAACAAAATTTAAGTTATAGAATATACAATTAATTATTAGGCACGTAAAATAGAATATTACAAGGCACATACGTCAAATATTATTATAGATTAATCTTCTGCGTAAAAACTTGAAAAAATTATATTTTTAATATTTTATCATTGACGTTTATTTTTAAAAAATCTAAAAGAATTTAAGGTAAATAATGTTAGAAAGATGTCGTAACAAAGAATTATAAAGTTAGTTATTTAACAATTTTATTTAAAAAGTTACAATTTCAAACTTCTTGAACTTTTAAAATTTGAATTTGTATCTTAAAAATATCATAAAATTTCCAGATATGTATCTTAATAACTGGAACACCACTGATCTTTTTCTTAACTTTTTGTGAATTAAAAGAATAGAATAATTATGTATTTATTTGCCATTATCGCAATAGTAAGGGTTAAAACTTGGTAGAAAATGTTTTTTTATAGAGAACTAAAGATTGATGTATGATAAGTCTATTTTGGCGAGAAGACAAATGTCATGTACAAATTCAGCTACCTATATCCTTTAAAATACTTTAAAAATATTTAAATATATTATATTTGTTATATTCACACAGGATTATAAGATTAAAGAACTACATAAAGTTATGTATAAATTACAATTTGTATGTATATTTAATCTACGTTTTTATTTATTACTTGCAATCTGATTAATATCCAGACAGCATAAAGTGTTTATATAAAGTTTATATAACATTTCTAATAACAATTTGAATATTTTACAAATATTTATTGTAAATATTATTATAAATATTTTAGAAGTAATTATTAAATCATGATAACAATTTTTTTTTAATATTCTTACTTTAAAAATAATTAGCAATTTAAGTTCGTGATATTGCATTTAAAATTCTTAAAAGCTGTGTTTTGAATCCAATTATGCGCAATTATGCGCTCAGCATTGTTTGGAGTATCTTGTGATTTTTTTATAAATTTACCGAGAAAATTATTGCACTAAGTACTGCTTTCGACCAATATTGCCATTTTCGTTAGTTAAATGTTGATACATTTCCTGGTCTTATTAGAATTTGTTTGTATTATTTTTACTTTATTTAAAGGAGAGTGTATGAAAATGGCCAAAATTAGCTTCGAGTAGGGACCTAAAGAACTTATAATAGTTCAACAGTGTTTCTTGATATATATATATGAAAGAGACAAATAATGTTTATGTCAGGAAATATGTGTGGGGAAAATTGCTATCAATAAAATAGTATACAAAATACGTAAGCATACGTGACATTATGTTTCAATATATTCTTTATTTCTATATGATCTGACTTATAGAAGAAGGACGGCGATCGTGAAATATATTAGGGGTGATGCACCTTCGCGCGGCTTGGTTTAAGAACCCTTGGTGATAAAAAATTGTTTTTCGAGTTTTCAAGAATTCTGGACAGGCCTCCCTTTGCACTCCTATCATCAAATTGTGCCTATATAAGGAACCGAAGTCGATCGGAGCATTTCGAACAGATTACTGCAATCACTCGAACGTGCTAAGCCTTCCATAGAAATGTCAAAACCCTTATGCGAGCAAGTTCATGAGATCATGGCTTCTTTTGAACATTTGTAAGTGTAAGTAGCAAATAAAGTGTGTCTTGAGCGTGTTGTTTAATTAATTAAAGCATTATCAAATATTGGAACCAAATAAAATAATTACCTGTGCTTCTTATTTATCCAAATCTCCTTTTTTCCTTTATCCTTTAGAGCTGCGCGCTTAAAGGCGACTTCTCCACTATCCTTTCATGGAGTTGCGCGCTTAGAGACGATTTCTCCTCTTCCTCTCTATGGAACTGCGCGCTTAGAGGCGACTTTTCCGTTTCCTTTCCACGGAGCTGCGCGCTTAGAGGCGACTTTTCTGTTATCACAAGATCCCCTCTCATATCTAACTCTCTTGCTGAGATTCTATTCCAACCGATTCCCCCGAGAAGCAGCCCACAGAAGAAAAGGGCTTAGCTGCACTCATTTTCTCTTCTTCCTACCCCGAAACATTGTTCCGGGCATTGCCTCGTGGCAGTCTATTCCCAGGTGCGAGAGATTTCATAGAATTAAATATCATTGCGTACAAATTAATATAAAATTCTGCATTAATTAAAAAAGTTAATTAAAATTTTATAGTTAATATGTCACTGATAAGCAACCGAATTTGAACCATTGCTTGATGTAATTAATGTCTTTTCAGATACTTAGCACATATACGCTTAACATGACTACGATTTTTACTTTTAAAAGTAACAAAATCTTAACAAATCAGTTTTAACATTTTTAATCTGTACACTTGAAAAATCTACTGTCATAATGAAAAAAGCCAGCATATATTTTATATTGAATTTCGAACTTCTTTAATTATTTAATTAAAAATTTTGTAACAGTCTCTACCCAATATGCGCATTGCATACTTAAGGGTGTATTCTCGTGTGGCGGCCTGTTTTCAAGACAATTTTTAAGAATTAATTTTAAGTAATTGGTTAGACTTACAGATTTAATGTTTTATACTTATATTTATTTATCTTTAAAGAAGCATCTTATTTTTTTTCAAAATTCACTTTTTATTAAGAATTATGGCAAATACAAATGATTGAAGAAAGTACAATTTTACAGTTCTCCTCCATCAGGCGCCACGATTGCTACTATCCTAGTCATCTGAAATACATAATTGTGTTCAAATTTTATTTGTAATGAATGTGGCCCCAACTAAAAGAAATTAATTTTAAAAAAAATTGAGAAAATGGCGGCACTTAAAAGAGTAATAAGTCTAATTTTTACTATAAAATTCTAACATTTTGCAGTCCGAAAAAACAGTAATTTTTAAGATATCAAAAAGATCCCAGTTTGGGCCATACGCATTACATTTGTGTAAAATTTCAAATTGATCAACCCAGTAGCTTTTGAGAAACCATAGCGTCTGGTTTAAAAAATATTGTTTTGAGAAAAACGCGTTTTCAGACACTTTTGAGGTGGATAATGAATAATTTCAGTAACTTATCTTTAATCAGCTATGTTAAGGCCATACAAGAGTCCTCCCCCAACTTTTAAAAATTCATATTGATTGGTTTTCTCTTGTCTTTTGGCAGTTCGTCTCCTTTGATTTATGTGACGCTTGCTGCTCTGAACGTTTGATGCGCTCCTTGTCTCTGGTATCGACGAGCATTTTGTCATTTTGACCGATTTTTAATCCCTCATTATACTCATTATTTACAAAATTGAATAGAAACCTTCATTAAAAATTCAAACAACTAAAAAGTTGCAATTTGCACTGTTTTCTTCCGGTAGTGTAAATGTTTCGGTGCAAATGTCAGAACTAATGAATTTAAACATTCATTGTTGTTTTGCGCTAAAAAACACATAAACACTAATAACACTAATAACATTACTTGATACGCAACGATGCGTCCGCATGGGAAACTCGATCGGCGCGCTACATGGAGGCTGCGTCCTTTAAATCTGTAACTTCGTCAATTTAATGAATTTCATCTTAATATTAAAAGGTATTCATATACATAAGTTTTAATTTCTTTGTCGTGCTAACAATTTGAGTCATATAACATATTATATTCAATATTTTTTTCAGATTTTTGAATTTGGTGGAACGTGTCAAAAAAAAATAAAAATCAATTTTTTAAATCATTTTTTAGTATTAAGTACATCCGATTGACATATATTACGTTGTTTTTAAATACAATTACCTCCAATTACACGTCTGCAAACAATAGTATAAAATTATAGAGTTCACGTAATTTAAACTATGAAATTTCAATTTTTTTAGTCAGAGAAATTAATTTAACTGATTTTAGCAGTTTTTTTTATTTTTTTTCAAATATATATTAATTTTTTATTAATATATATTAATTTTTAACTGTATCAAGTACATAATACAAATGATAAATTTATAAACTTATGTACTAACATAACAGTAAGAGAGTTAAGGTTTTTGATATACAAAATTGTTTGACCATTGTAAATAAAAAAGGCTTAAATTCGCTCCATATTGATAAGTTTTTATTAACTGACTTCTTAAAAGTCTATTTATGCAAATAAAGAAATAAAAGCCAAAATCTATAGCACATAGTTTATTTATTTAGTCGTTATTATATAAATAAATAAAAATGTGTCAGTTTTCATCACTGTCGTTGTTTATGACAGGATTAACTTTTTCAACATTAAAAAGTTTGACGAAAAGATTAACACTTCAGCTGATTTTACAATACGAGATAAATATCTTGCATGCGGTGCATGCAAGTAATATATAATTGTTGCAATATGCGAATAACTGCCAACTGTAAATACCAGCCTTTCCAATTGTATTTGGCGCGTATTCTATATCGGTTCGCTTCGCTCACACTTTGGCGCGCGGCGCGACCACACCTCTTGATAATATTTATAGGTTTGTCGGCTGATGTGTCGCGTTCTGACTTGAACTCAACTATGCTTTTATTTTCTTTTAAAAAATTAGCTTTTATGATTCCATTATCGTCCATAATTTCTGCTAAGTAAAAAACTGCTCGCGATAACTGATAAAAGACCGTAAATAAAACTTTTAAGTCATTCTCTGTCATTTCCGGAAAATTCACAAGAAAAGGCTCCGAGGTTTTTTCCTCCGATTTTGACGAGTCTTTAATATGTGTAGTACAAATAAAAATAAAAAACACGTATTTTTTTATACGTACCCGTTTTCACTTTTAGGGGGTAAAACACCTCTTTGAACAAAATTGGTTTTTTTTCCAAGCAAATATTGTCGAAACTGTAAGAGATAGAAGAAAATGTTCTGAATGAAAGTTGGCTCGAAGAATACTTTACAAATATAATTAAAAAAAATTATTTTAATTTATTTTTTATGAAAGTATAAAAAATAATTTTCAAAAACTTAATTAAACTTTTTAATGTTGAAAAAGTTAATCCTGTCATAAAAAAAACGACGACAGTGATGAAGACTGACACATTTCTATTTATATAATAACGATTAAATATAAATACACCATGTGTTACGGATTTTCGCTTTTATTTCTTTATTTGCATAAGTAGACTTTTAGGAAGTCAGTTAATAAAAACTTATCAATATGAAGCGGATTTAAGCTTTTTTTATCTACAATAGTCAAACAACTTTGTATATGAAAAACCTTAAGTCTTTTATTGTTATGCTAGTGCATAAGTTCATAAGTTTATCATATGTATTATGTACTTAATAAAATTAAAAATTGATATATATTTGAAGAAAATAAAAAAACTGCTAAAATCAGTTAAATTAATTTTTCTAACTGAAAAAAATTGAAATCTCACAGTTTAAATTACGTGAACTCTATAATTTTATACTACTGTTTGCAGATGTGTAATCGGAAGTAATTGTATTTAAAAACAACGTATTATATGTCAATCGGATGTACTTAAGACGGAAAAATAATTAAAAAATTGGCTTTTATTTTTTTTTTCGATACGTTCCACCAAATTCAAAAATCTGAAAAAAATATTGATTATAATATGTCATATGACTCATCTATTAAATTTTTTAAAAAATTGGCACTATTTTAAATCAACAGATAAAGACATTTAAAAAATTCTAGATTTTTTTAAAAACAGAATTTTTAGCACAGAATGACAAAAAAATTAGAGCTTATGTACATGGATATCCTTTATACTCATGAATTTTTTGTAAAGGTTAATTTAGATTGAGCAGAAAAAAAATATTAATGAAAAATCACATTTCTTGCGATATCTCAATTTGTGGGGGTCTTTTGAAATAAAACTTGGCACAAAATTTTTTTTTATCTAGGTGGATATTTTGCCCTACATAACGATTGATTACATAGAGCCCAAAATCACTCTTCTTATTCCGCTATACCCTTTGTATTAAAATTTATTAAACTCACAGAACTAAAGCTGTATTTATTGAAAATCCCGTATTATCCGCTAATTTTGTATCATAAAAATAAGCACTTTCCATATTACAAAATTAACATTAAATTATAGATCCAAACCAATAGAACATTTTTCTTAATAAAAATATGATTTTTTAGCTTTAATTCCGTTTTCGAATCAGTTCTCTATAATAATTTTTAAGAAAATTATGATTTTTCAAAAATTATCCTGTATTTATTGTAACTTTGTTCACATATTTGCCAAAATTATATACTTTCATCAATTGTTATTGCTATTTAACTTTTTAATCGTATATTAGAATATTGAAACTAATTGTAAGTAAACACACTGTTGAAAACCATTTCATTACGGTGTATTCTATAATAAAAGCGTAAAACGCGAGTGACCCCACGCTAGTGGGGAAGAAAAAATTACGTTGGCTAGTTAGTGTTAATTATGTATGCACGAATCCTTAGGTTTACAAATATTTTGTTTATAATCGTTATTGATACACAACGAGAAATGGTAATAGAATCAATGTCGAAACCATCAAACTGGTGTTATTTCGATGTCGATTGAACTTCAATAGGTCATTTCTCGCTGGATTAATACAAAAACGTCATGCGTTTTAACAATGTATACTGAGTTTTGCATTTAAAATTATTTTTTGCAATCTTAGTAATAATTTAAGGTTTGAATTTTTTGTCAATTGAAATTTTGTATTTTTCAATGAGATTCGTTGACATCTTTTGCATCCCTAGGCATTTCTGTTTCTTTGCTGTATCAGGGAAGTGAGGTTGATACCGGAATTGCTTTACTTTCGAATACTCAAAAAGAAATGCCACGGAGAAAGAGAGAAGAAGGAGAGAGGAAGAGGGATGGAAAGGCACGGAAAAAGTGTGCACGTATACAGATACGTATAAATTTCCGCCCCGGGCTCACACAACTCGGCATCTCGAGTCTCATGCGAAATGTCACAAGATCTTTGAAACTCAAGACTTGGAAAGTGCCGACTTTAGTCGGCGACGTTTGTCAGAAAGAAATTTTTCTTTACTGCCGTTTATACACGTCGCTGAAATAACGCTAGGGATTTAACATTACATTCTATTATATGATACGCGAACTGTCGTCGTAGTAGCCTTCGATCTTTAAACGCCCGAGACATTACAATACGTATTACCCAATATCGCTTTATAGTAGCGATAGGTCAGTTGTCTGAGAGAGCCGTTACATATTTTAAAGCAAACGTTTCTTGGACAGTATGATTACATGTCCATGTAAAAAAAAAACGATGCCAAGGATACGCAATCGAATAAATAATAAACGATACTATCATTAGATTGATGTAAAGCTTGCGGTACTTTGTCTAGAAGCGATATAATCGAAAGCATGACATGAGTCTTAAATTTATGATTGAATGTGAATGCAGAACTCGACATATCGATATACTTTTTTCATGGAAGCATATTCATTACAGTACGATTTGAAAAAAATACAATTTAAGGGGATTCTTGAAATCATAAATTTTACCGATTGAACAACGACTTACACACATACGATTTACAATACATATTTATGGTTCACAACATATCAGTACGCCATTGTATACTACTACATCAATATCGCACACATATACGGATAAATTTTTGTATAAACTTTTCATATAATTTTCATTGAAATAGTGTCTAAATTTAATTCTAAAATCTCGACGTTGTTTCTTCGTATACTTAATCTATGTTTGGAGATTTCGTGCAAGCTACAGAACTTTTATATCAAACAAATATTTATCACGACTTGACAATTCTGGACGCCATATTTATTTAAGACTAAGAAATGACAAAACAAAATTATAAAACTTTTTCTCGTTCTCTGCATGAAGTTTATACTATAAACATGTATTAATGCATATGCTTTAATTCTAAATTTCTATATCTATAAAAGTAATACGTACGAAAAGTTGTCACAAAATTATTGCGATTAATCGATAAAACAAGACAAACTTCAGGAGAGATCATGTAACCTGCTAAAAATTCAATATTCGGGAGTTTATTGTGAAAGTTATATTAAGTCAATCTTTTCGAAACTTTTAGTACACTTTATTACCTAATTAAAGATTTGAAAAACATTTCTACTATTATATCTTTAAATATCAGTTAGAGGGACGTATATCCAACTACTCAAGAAAAAAAGTGTTTTGCACACCATGAAGTATAGGGCCTGCTACTTTTATTTGAAATCAAAAATTTAAAACAAACGTTTTAGTTAATGAGTCTTAGCATGAACCTATTTTGACGTTAAAAATGCAAAATTAAAAGAATACTGTTTCAATATCGTTGAAAAAAAGAAATTACTTTTTTTTCAACAAATATTGTTAAAAAACAATTGTTTCTTGTAATGATATTTATGTAAAAGCAGATTCAGGCAGAAGAAAATGTTAAAGAATATGTACGCAAGCTTTACATCAATCTAATGATAGTATCGTTTATTATTTATCTGATTGCATATCCTTGACATCGTTTTTTTTTTTGTACATGGACATGTAATCATACTGTCCAAGAAACGTTTGATTTAAAATATGTAACGGCTCTCTCAGACAACTGACCTATCGCTACTATACACAAAGAGAAATTCGTGCTTTAAAAATTTTTTGAGCTACATTTCACGACGTTTAAAAATTATCGTTTCAAGAAAAACGCGTTTAAAGTTTTGGATATAAATAACTAATAATTTTTATATACTTATAACTAATGCCAAACTATGCCAAGTCCATAAAATGGACTCTCTTTCCTCATAGAAAAATTTTTATAAGGTCGTATTTTGTTCTCAAAAAACCCGATTATACCTCTTTAGTGTTGCTTGAGCTGTGACGCTCCTGCCTCCGTAACGTTATATGTCGTATTGATCAGTAAATTTTGCACTACTGACCAATAACAATTTATATTGTGCATAATTTGTAAAATAAAGTTGTAGTCTTCAGATAAATTCATTAACAATAAAAGCGACGATTGTTTTGAAGTTGCAATTGAGATGTTTAAGGGCCAAACGTCATACTGTCGAATTGAAACTTCCGTTTGCATTCTACTTATGCCACTAAAGAGTATAACATCTTCATAAGGTACACAAAGAAACAGTAGCTCCAGCTATATTCGAAGAGTAAAGAAGTCAACAGAGAGGATGCGCTTTCGGCGCTTTACCTCTGTTTGACGGTCGGCAATGAGACCGTCTGTAGCTACATTAAATCTTTGAATTTCGTTTTAAAACTCAAGGGACATATTCTTGACAAATTAAAATATTAAATTGTGCAAGAAAAGTTTCGATTTTTTTTACCCGTTACATGAGTTCCTTACCCCTCCCCCTTAATTTATTTGAAAAAGAGATTTACTGTGCAAAGTGAATCATGTTAGCCATTTAGTATTGAAGGTAGAGATGAAAGGGGACGACCTTTCAGGAATTGCTAATCACTACTGAAGACTGCAAATTTATGTGCATTAATGGGCGTCGACATTACTTCTACTATAGATAGTTAAATCATTAGAGATACGAGCAATGTGACATCTGTTCGCAAATCGTTGTTTATTTCCGACTCGTTAATTAAAAGTCTAATTAGTACCACGTCAATTAATGAGAATTCCACTTTTACTGGGCTCTGCATGGCCGTTCGCGCAGAAAAAGGAAAATGTCGACGACGTTTTCGTGGCACTGCGTGACGACCAGCAATTAGAGACTTCTCGTGACCTCTTTTTTTGTCATTATTTATTTATACCTTGTAATGTACAATTTTTCAAGCAAGAGAGATTTGTTGACGAATTTAATCTTTTAGCAACTTTTGAAATCATAAAATTTTAAGAAAGTTATATTTGAAATTTTTTTAGGAATACACATTTTTGTTATTAATACAATTTTTTTCTAAGTGATTAGAAAAAATGAATTATAGTTTAACATATATGATATTTTGCCAAGAATATTTAAAAATATAAAAATTCTGATTAAATCTCGTAAGATAACTCTTCGTCACAATACAATTAAGAACGCTTCAATTTTACAATAACCTATGCTTTGATAAAAACTTTATTAGAAATACGTAAATTAAAATAGTTCCTGTATCGTATACATTGATATTAGCAGGCTCGTCTCTGTTCCTAGCTTCGGGACACAATTAATCGAATTATCTTTAGTACCGTAAAGTAACGAAGCCGAAAGGGCTATATAGTGTGTGACCCCATTAATAGTTGCTTTCGAGAAGTTAGATACGTTCACAGTAAGGGCGAATAAATTTTGGTGGTTACGAGGCTCGTGAAGTTTCTCCTTCGAATTGTTTTATAGCACCCGACGGACTTTAACGCTTTCTCTGACTAGCCTATTATGCTTATATCTTCTCGTTCCTTCCTTCAGTCTTCGTTCCAGCCTTGAGTTGCTAAACAATCACACGCGTAAGTATTCGTATTACCGATTACACGTGGTAATGAAATCGATCCGCAGGTAATTTTATAAACCGCTGTTTACTTTAGCGGTTTATGTAACACACGTAATTAACGTTAACGGATCTATTTTCCTGAACCTATTCAGCCGGCGCATCGTTGACGTTAATTAGTGGTCGTGCAAGTTACGTGCGGATTAATTGTTAATAATAATATGCGCGCATACACGTAATAATCTAAAGTTGCATTTTCGATGTTTCGATGATAGTAGTGAACTGTAATCTAATGTTTGTTACTCGATGACTCAATTATAACCGCAATATACAATATCTCCGTGATTCTAAATTTTGCGTATTTCCGCAAAATCCATAAACTGATAATTATCGTAACAACTGTTCGTCGTAGCGCGATATATATACCCCAAGATAAATACTGCAATTGCCACATGTATTCGAGCTTCATCCCGCAACATTTTTCTCAAGTCGACTGCACTCGGTACGGTGGCATCAGTAAATTTCCGGTACTCAAGCGCACTATCGCGATACTACGAGTCTTTTTTTGCTTGGAGCGATGTATAACGTGAGATTCGTTTCCTCGTCACATTGCTAAAGTATATCGGACAGATTTACAGTATGACATAAATTTCAATCCGCTCGAGATATTTGCCATTGTATCAACTGTCGTCTACCGAGCTGTCTATTTGCAATCTGTAAATTTTCTGTAAATACAATGTTTAATATTTGCGAAGGTATCTTTAGCTAAGTTTATCAGTGCAGCTTTACTTTTTAATATGATCATGCGAGAGGTGGGCGCGGTATAAATTCGGTGTGCGATCGTCGTGTTGCCTAATAGACAATAGACAAGTGAATACAATATGACGACGATAAATGTCGATAAGACGTGCTGTGTGTTATCAACTTCTCCACAAGATCGTGAGGAAACGTCTCTTTTGACCGACTGCGATATTAATAAAATATTGGAATGCAAATTCGGTAAAGGTAACTCTCGACTTGTTGACTGGAAATTGGAGTCTCTGGAGGGAGCGAAAGGTTTCCTGGGCCAATATTATCATCTTTACATTAAAGCGCAAATCGACGGTAAGACGCAAAGTTTGCAGTTCTTCGCTAAAACTCCACCGCCGTCTCACAGCCCGCAGTTCAAATTTCTGCAACGGTACGACACGTTCAACAAAGAGATTATGGTTTATACGGATTTGATGCGGCGAATGGGTGCGGGTGGATTGCTAAAGTGGAAGGTAGAGTGTTACCTTTGCAAACGAAACGTCATTATCGTTCTAGAGGATGCGTCGATAGACGGTTATGCTACGTTGGACAAATACATACCGTACGACGAAGAGCACTGCGTTTGGGCACTGAGAGCTCTTTCAAGGCTCCACTCGAGATCTCTGTTACTGGATGAAAGACTTCGTCGGGAGAACGGTCGGACCATCTTCGATCTTTACGGACAACGACTGAACGAGGTACTCTTTGTCGAGGGGGACGACAGATCGGAAAAGGTCCTCACCTCCAGTATTATAGGCTTCTGTGCTGCGGTCGATTTCATCGACGAACTTGATGATAAAAGAAAAATCGTTGTTAAACGACGAATTACTGAATGGTCTCGAAAAATATTTCAATTATTGGCACCATCGAAGAAATATAGAAATGTCATCTGTCATCGCGACGTTTGGGCAAATAATATTATGTTCCGACACGACCTAGAAGGCAATGTAAACGGCAGTTACTTAATAGATTGGCAGTTTCTCTCTTTTTGTCCTCCGGCTGTAGATTTTGCGTGTTGCCTGTATCTAACCACTGATCGAAATACTAGAGATCGTCATTTCGATTCCTTCGCTAGAATTTATCACGATTCGTTCGCTCAAGGTTTAGCAGAAGAGGGTCTCGATGTAGAGAATTATTTATCCTGGACGACATTTCGAAAGAGTTACGCAGAAGCAAGGAACATAGCGATTGTTTATGCTGCTCTCAATCAGCAAATAATGCTGCTGTCCGATGAGACAGCCAAGGACTATTTTTGTGACTCGATCGAACAACTTGAGCAAGTTTTGTACGGGAAGGAACGTGCAGAAATTGTGCGCTATCAATGTGAAAAGGAGCCAGTATATAAGGCGCGTCACGTTGAACTTTTACATGAAGTCAACGAACGTTTACCTGAACATCCGCCGAATCTGTAATTTTTCTAGATTGTGTGATGCGATATATTCAGACGCTGCTTTACGATAAAAAATAAAATTGATTGTGATAAAAGATTGGAATCGTGCCAGGTACGAACCTATCGTCGATACCTTATTTCCAATTTTTAATCGCTCACATTTTATTGCCCAAGTTTTGAAAATCGTGTCGTTATATCATTCAAAAGAAATATGCCCGTTTAAGTAGAACTAAAAGAATTTCCCAATTCATATGTTAATAATGTAATATAAATCGTTTATTAATATTAATTATTTGGAAAAGTTGTTTATTGTTCATTTTCATATTATGCATAATATAAAAAAACGTTTATATAATTTTCTTTTATGATTAAAATGTATTCTTCCATGAAAAATATCTGAAGTGAAGCAATGTACACACGTAAAAAATGTAAAACACCTTGGGTCTCGAGATAGTTTGACAGTAAAACATATATTGGATAGGCAAAGAAATATTGGAATCTCTGCTTTCAGTTGTAATTGATGATAGAGAAATGTTTCCAATGCAAATGAACGTATAAAAGCTTTTTTCATGAGTATTTCATTTTTCAAACGCCATCATTACGTCTCGTTTCTCCATCTTGAGAGTCTCCTTCAACTGCATATTCATTAGCACATGAGTAAAATATGTAAAATAAGTAAAGTTCTATATTATATCATTGTTTAAATATTGTATAATTTTGTAATTTTTACCTTTATAACCGATTATTGCATATTTAGTTCATTAAAGAGAATAATTATCTTCTTTTAATCAACTTATATTGTATTTATTCAATTATATTAATCTTTACTCAACATACAGTCATTAGAAAAACTAATTCTGTGGTTAAAAGCGTTGTGTGATGTAGCACTTTGTAAACTTAAACGAGACCATCATTCCGTGTTACGTCAGACTAACTTTGTCATGAAAAGAAAAAGGGATTACGCTGCGTAATAAACTTTAGACAAGTCGGTTAGAAAAGAAAGCGTGAGGAAAGAAAAATCTAGTACTTAAGATGAATTCATGTTATTGGCATTATATATTTACATTATATACATTTGTACATAATAGAGTGAGAGAGAGAGAGAGAGAGATTTTTAATTAACTTGTTAATTTATTGTAAATTTATGCACCTTATACGTAAAGTTATAATTATCTAAAGAACGAAACAGCAGTTGAGTCATTCTCATCTCATTTAAATTCAAATAACTGAAAGAAAATGCGATTTTACATTTTATACGCGTATTAAAAGTTGCATGAAATCCTACTAAATATTTTTTAAAAATTTTATAAGACGTTTATAATAAAGACCGTATACGTCGAAGATTAAATACGTTTAATGAAAGATACGACTTTTGAATAATGTATAATAATTAAATAAAATATTTAATACATTTTTTTGTACAACTTTTTTTTAATGGCAAAGTTGTCGTTTACGCGACCATTGATACTTGCGAGGTATCTTAGCGATAAAATGATGAAGAACGGCCAGACTTAATGACCCGCGACGTTATATCGAATTAAAGCGGAAGTTCCTTTTATTGCCAGCTATTTAAAGCGCACGTAATCACCCTTGCGACGTTACTAATGATATACTTGCCAACGTAAACTATCCCGACCGTCTACGGTTTAGATATTTAGAGACTGCAAATAGTTATTGCGTTGACTATAGCTTAATTGACTATATAACCGCGATATAACTTGCTGAATACAGATTAAACTTGATCTATCTCGCTGATTTTCACTCGACGGCAGGTATGAAGCGCCGCTATCTAGAATAGTGTTATGATTTCATTATACACAGCAATGTGCATCTCTCTCTCTCTCTCTCTCTTTAACGTTGGAATAAAGAATTCAATCTTTTATAATAGAATTTGCGGGAGTGTATCAACTACCGCATCGTTATGTGAATTTTACTGTGAATTTTTATCAAATCTTTTATCGATATCCATTTAAATTTCAAATACAATGTCTTTTGTAATATTTTTATTAATCTAAGCAGATAAATCTCTGGTTGTCGTAAATGTAAGTGAAACTTATCCCAACAACTGCTAAATATTCGTTACATCGATTCAAATGACTGCTCAAAAGACAAATGGAGTAAACACCTTCAGTCGACAATCGCATAATTCGTTTTGTCTATTCGAATAAAAGACAATCGTATAAGCAAAACTTTCGATCGTTCATGATATATACATTGATCTCTTGAAATACTAGGGTAGCGGGAGCACTGTTTATGCGAAATCCTGTGGCTCGTGGTGGTGAGAACGAAGAGCGCAGGCGTCCGGAGTCCTGTGGCGGCAAGCGAACTCCGATTTTCTCTAGTGTCGCGTCAACTGCCGCTGGAGAGTCGTGTGCTTCGCACCCTGCCGGCTGTGCATAACAACCCCTTCTTTGCGTGGCTTCACCACGTTCGCTACTTTTCGTTAAAAGTTAAGAGTGGAATTAAAAACTTACTTCCGAGGTCCGAATTTGCGTTGCGCGAGCAATCGCGCGTACAGCTGAGTTTTAAATACCTTCTTTCTTAACATTGTGTAACTTGGTGTAATGAAACTCCTCTCGCGCCTTTCTGTTCCCGTATGCTAGAATGAATATGCGTCGTGACACACGCAATTAATTCAAGATTTATAAAGGATTAATCAATACAAAGGATGACAATCTCTTCGTGATCGGAGTTCCAATCTCATGATCAGACTTGAAATTTCAATTTACAAATAAGGGGCCGTGAATGAGAGTGCGCGATTGGAAAGGCGGGCATTGTGCGTGCGTTTTGTAGGAACGCAATTGTCCAATGTGATTCAATGTGAAACTGGTAGGATCACGCGTGGTGGCGATTTCGTTCGGAAAGCGTTCATCCCAAGCGCATCCCATTTCCGGTCGTTTGCCATTCGGAAACGTGACGTATTTGCGAAGAAGTGCATCGATCATGAATTGGTGCGACGTACGAATTTACGCAGATTCGGTCGACAAGTCGTCCGCACGTCGAGGAATGTTCGCATCGGACGCCAAAGCATGAGGGACGACGCATTGACGTAATGGTGAGCTTAACGATGTGATTTCTGCATTCTATGTTAACGCGTTACGCAATTTATTGGCAAAAGCCAGTAAAATCTAAAAATAGATGTAATCGAAGCACTTATTGCAAAGATTTCTAAGACTTCTATTCTATTTGAAACAATCGACGGGAAAAAGTTTTGCAAATAGTAACATCTTGTTTGCCGCAGAGAGGATTGCAAAGCGTAAGATGTTGAATGTTGATCGATACATAATAGATTAATCAGGCGCGAGAGAAAAATTGTACATTGTACAAAATGTAAATTCGTATTATAAAACCGTAGGTCGAAAAAAAGTGCTGTGCAATTTACATAATATAAACTGCTATCAGGCGACAAAGTCATCTTCGCGTCGAAGGAGTTGAGCTTTTATTGAAGTGCGCGGAAGGATGGAAAATGGCGTGAGAGAGTTTCGGAGCCATCAGCCATTAATGGCACGTGTCGAGGCTCGCAATCTACATATCTAAGTATGTACATAGGCGACGCTGCGCACAGTGGTGACCTGCGATTTCAGATTCTATGTTATTCCGTTCCAACTTCATATACGCGTTATTAGATAGGAACCATATACGATTGATCAAACTAATTATTCGGTCGATGATACGTAACGTATGTGCATGGAATAACATTTTTATATTATTTTAAAAAAGAAATCTTTTTATAATAATTATATTAATATTTATGTGACAATCGTGATACAGATTTTTTTTATCATTAGATATTTGAAATGTTAAAAATGCTGCATTGTACAAAAGAGGATTTACTTTTAATTTTCAAATAATTGCACGATTTACTTTAAAATACCGTTTAATTTAAATATTTGCAATCGTTGTTAGCAAATCTTTTTTGTTGTAGTAATTTTATTTATCTGTCATTAAAATATTTTTAAATATGTCTTGTAGAAACAGCATATGTACACATATGTCAAATATGCCGTGTTTTCCTCAATTACACAATTTTTTTGTTTATACAATTTGAAATTAATATCTTCTAAAGGCAAAATTTAAGCTCTAGCTTTTACGTCATATTCTTCAATGACAGATACTTTGATTTTGTTATTCCTTGATGATTTAATAACATGACACGTGCTTTCGATACTTTATTGTATTGCGTATACGTAGCATTAAATTGGTATGTTTTATGCTTTTAAAGCAAGAGATTCGGTCGCCTAGCAAACAGAGAATATCTCTCGTCAGCAATGATTTATTCGACGTTCGCAGAATGACAGCGGGTGACATTCGTGTGCGTCCGACACGCGTGCGATGTATGCGTGTTCAAACACGTGACGGGGATCACCATGAGCCCTGACACTCGTTGCACAACTGACTTTACAAACGCGGCGAACGTGGCGCTACGCGATACCAAGTTCACAATCTGCTGAATACAATATATCTTCCGACTTGAAATATTCTCTCTTCTATTTTTTTTTCTTTAGTAAATTTTTCGGAAATATCGTTTAAATTTATTTTAAATAATATTGAATTATATGCATATAGATAATAACATTATAAAGCAAAGCAGCGACTGTAACGTGCATTTACTTACGACTGAGCATAATTAAATGTGTAGAAATTGTTTAATAATCCAAACCGCTTGCCAGGCAAAGCTGTGTCAATTTACCTCGATGTCTCATATCCACGAGCAGGTTACGTGACGCATTAGACTTCATACACATATAGGACATATGCATGCCTGGTTCGAGATAAACCGCTGCGAGCTAATGGCATTAAAATGTCTCGCGACTAATTCCCTTTTGGATGTGTATGGCATAACTGTATTTCACACAATTCGGATATATATGTGCATCTAGTTCGAAGTAAGAGGAGCGCGCGCGAAACATGACAAGTAAAATAATTGTAACCCTCGAAATCGCAATGTCACTTTTACAAACTACGAGATTTTATTTACACTTTCATGCGCACAGTTTCGTAGTCTCATACGGAGATTGCATTATCAGTCATGTTGACGCACGTAAACCGATTTCGCTGGCATGCAGCGTTCCGAAGGTTGCATGTGCATTTACGACTGTCGTACGCGCTATAAACATCAGAGCTCGCGATATACGTTCCTTAGAGATATAAGCTTAATTCATATGGGGCAAGACGAAATCGTGTAGTACTACCTTCTCAACTTGCTAATTCTAATTTTCGTACGATCGGCGAATAAGCAAGACGACGGAGACGTAATGACTCGGCTGACGAATAGATAATACCAAATTAGCTTTTACACTTGTAAAATTGACTCTCACATTTTTTTGTAATGCTTTAGAACTGTTAAGTCTTATCTTATGTTGTCCACGTGATACAATATCTAGAAAGCTACATTTATATGTAAGGTAAATCGCTCGTAGTTGCTTTGGGATCACTATCTAGACGATTGATCCCTTGAGAGAGATCTCGAGATGACATGTATATCTCCTGCGATGCGACGTCATGCAATTAGACGTACACAGTTACACACGTGGTCATATCGGTAAACTCTCGAAACCAACATCGGATGGTTTGTACGTTAGTGCGATTCAGTTTGAAGCCGTAAATTAACCGTAGCGGCAATTCGAGTGACAAAATCTCGAGTGAAATATTTGCCGTCATACCAATCGGCAATTTGAGTGCAAGCTTTTTTTCCTCTGAAAGATATTTTGAGTAATATTTTATTTTTTTATTTTTTTCGCATAGTTCCGTTTACTGTCATGAAGCGATGTGTCCTCTTCAACTTGTATAACGCGGAGAGATTATCAAATTCATGATCTAACGCAAAATTAGCATCTTGATGAAGTTACAAATGCAAATTGTTTTCCTTAGCGAGTTAGAGCATTGAAGTTATGTGATTTACCGTTTAGAACTACTACTAGGATAGAACTACGATGTAGTTACATTGTATAATGAAAGTTCTCTCTTTTCATTCATGCTTGAGTCTTTAATATTCTCAGCAATATGAATGAGAACCGTTGTTGATATCTTTCGCAATATTTCATCATTAGGATTCTCTCCCGATGAAATGGTAACATTCGAATTGTCGTGAAGATGCGAGCACGCGACAATAAAAATAATTTATACGGAATGCCGTTAAATTACGCGTTAGCGGATCAAGTCCGACAAAGAATGAAATCCAATAAGCAAAAAGGAAATTAAAAGCTTCTCTTTGATCTACTCTAATCTTTTAGGCGCAGCTTTGCTCAACTACTGATTTCGTGATTTTCAACAGTAATTGAGACGTAATAATTTTATAAGGCCTGTTCGGTGTTTAGATATGAAAAGAGCTATTTGTGATAACGAATAGTTATGAAAACGAATAGCTTACGAGAGTAATCGTCGTTTATAGACGCATACTGGTACACGTTGGAATAATAGGTACGCTACTCCATCCGGTGCATGTAATATTTACCGAAGTACGACGGTGCTGGAATATAGCAACGGTGTA
Source organism: Solenopsis invicta (assembly GCF_016802725.1). NCBI lineage: Eukaryota > Metazoa > Arthropoda > Insecta > Hymenoptera > Formicidae > Solenopsis > Solenopsis invicta. The sequence continues at coordinate 13,799,467 of NC_052679.1, forward strand.
ACAACCAAGGATCGATATCTCGTAGCCTTTTCATACGGTTTAAACCTTATACTCTAAATTTGCGGTACGGACGAGACATACGCATATTAGCTTGTGATAGAAAGAATAAAATTTCGACAAAAATAAACGTAATCAAATTGACATCATAGTCGCGGATGTAAAACTTCTTTTTGATTTGTAATTCACATTTACGTAATTTCACTAATTTGCGTTTGTTGTATACATACATACATACATACGTGTGTATGTGTGTGTGTGTGTGTGTGTGTGTGTGTGTGTGTGTGTGCGCGCGCGCGCGCGTGGTGTGTGTGTGTGCGTGTGCGCGTGTGCGTGTGTGCGTGTGTGCGTGTGTGGGGGGGTGAGTGGGTGTGTGTGTGTGTGTGTGTGTGTGTGTGTGTGTGTGTGTGTGTGTGTGTGTGTGTGTGTGTGTGTGTGTGTGTGTGTGTGTATAAAATATTATAAGTCTATAAATAAATAAATATATTATATATAAAAAATATATATTCATTTTTAAAAATGTGCAATTTGCAATTACATATTTTTTTTCAAAATGTAACTGTGTTTTCTTTACATTAATTGATTCATTTTATTATTGTGCCCATAAAAGTATCAATTAAGGTACAATTATCAAAAAATCGATAATTTGTGAAATATTTTTTATTTTATAGCAAAATATGTGAGAATAAAATATAAAATATCTCGTAAACTATTGAGTTTTCAATAATTTTACTTTAATACTTTTACGCAGAATAATTGAAGGAATTAGATTATGTTATATTAAAGAAAATCAAATACCTCCATTAAAAAAATTAACCTTTATATCTCTTTGTCGCTTTCGGTTAGAGAAAACAGCAAGATACATATCTCTTGAAACCGTTCCACTTTCATCTAAAAAACTTTTTTATATCATCAATAATTTCGGAAAAAAATTGACTGGATTGATTAAAATAGTCCACCCTATATAAAGATCCGTTGCATAGTAAAAGAGGTAAATAGAGATAGACATAGATTTGATTTGATTTAACTCGATAATATGATGATAATTCAATATGTTTCAAGATTAATATTACGTAAATAATTTTATATCGCTAATAATATTAACAACATATACAATATATTATCAGCATATCAATTAAATGAGCAGAAAAAGAGAGACAAATGTGAAGAAAAAAAAAATCAATAGTGTACATAAAATTGGTAATATTTAAACATTAATATCTTAGGAGTATCTTTACTATACAACGGACCTAAACGCGCGAATCGATTAAACATTTTCAAACACTTTTTATTGGAAAACTATTGCAGCCTCAACGTTTTGGTATTAACATTTTCATTTCTATTTAGCTTTAAGAATCTGTCATTAGCAAATGGTGATTCCGATAAATCTGGAACACTTTATATACGCACATTTATACATACATACATATATACGTATACGTATACGTGTACACATATCTATATATGCAACACGATAAATTAAAATCATGGAAGGATATATTGATAGAACGACCAACAGGCACGCACGCTGCAACCGTGCGATTTGTTATACCTGTGAATTATTGTGAAAAATAGTCGAGATAAAGACGCGTGTGTTGTTTCGATTGTGCGTTCCGACCGGAGTTACCACGATAAAGTTAATAAATGGTGCACGTCTGTGGTTCTTAACTCTACTTATCACATCGTTCTAGCTTAATCGGTAAGCTCATTTGTTATCCATCATTGTAACTACTTGCATCGAACATGTTGTGATTTTTAACGCGATAATAAAAGATTGACGTTGATGTTCCACGAGCATTTGAATCGCATAAGGTTAATTCAGACAAAAATTTACAAGATCATATCTATTTAAATATTTACTTAATAGTCTGTGACATTACATGGGTTCATTGAAACCGCTATAAATAATTGGCGAAAGTAAAATGTTGTTCATATCTTATAAATATTGAGATGTGCGCCTCTTCTACGTGTGGGATTTCATGCGCATTGTTCCAAAGATGAAACTAAAACGTAGATAGAAAAGTGGGGATGGTTTGACAGGGAAGTAATGTGTGTGAATGCGGAACAACAACGTGTCATTCGTGAAAAGGTATGCCTTCGATATTTTGATACTACCAATATACTCTCTGTGTCGGATATTTTTATTCTATATCCTATCTCATACTCTATCTATATCCTATTTTTATAACGTACCGATGAGTTCACTTCCATTAGAGAAATATTAAATAATGTTAACGCCTTCTACTGTCAATTTTTCTCTTATTTAAAAGCATGTGTGACGTACGTATACCTTTTACTCTCGATATACAAGTACATTATATGTGTACTTGTCCAATAAAGTGCAGTTAATTTTTAAACTTTCTATCTTTTTGTTTCATATAAATGTGAAAATATTAATTGACACGAAAGCGTTACATCGCTTATGTGGTAGGCAAAAAAGCACAATCGTTGATTATAGAAACATTAACTTCAATGAAAAATTTTCCGCTCTCAAAATGCTTCTGTCTAATTAAATCGGATATAATATATTCAAATATTATTTTATAGCAGTATAATATGATATATTAATTTTAAAGATATTTAATTAGCGTACAAAATGTGATCTTGTATGTATCATTAATATATATATATTTTTTTTTTTTTTTAGAGTGGTATCACGTTTTATATAATATTGTAAAATAAGAACATATCGAAATATTGTGGTTAGTACATATTGAATTAGTATACATTAGGGTGGTCCAAAAGAACCGACTATTTTTTTCTTCATGTGCTTCACCGGAAATTGAAAGTACATGTTGCAAAAGTAAATTTTATTTTTTGTTCAGATTTTTAAAAAATGTTTTAGAGGTCGCTGTTGTCGTTTAAACACGAAAATCGACGAAACATAATATTTTAATTTTTTGAAATCACATTAAGGCATATCCTGTTGAGTTGATCATTGAGCAATTGTTGCCAGGAATCAAATATATAAGCTTAAATTTTTGTAGCTAAAAATACTGACAGAAAGTCATTTATTTAATTCTTTAAAACTCGAATTTTTACAAAAAAGAACATTTAAAGGCTTAAACAATTTATTTTGACCAATTGCAGTCGAAAATCGTTTGTGGTATCAGTTTTCTTGTTCAATGGAGAATATATTATGATATACAGAAACTTTAACATTTATTGATAGATAGCGCAGCAGTCATAAAATGCTAAAAAAATGCTAAAAAAATTTTTCTTAAGCCTGACCCTCATACCAACACAAGATTTAATTTTCTTGACAAATTTTTGTTAAAGAAGAATGTTTTTACATAAAATATACTTTTATAAAAAATATATTTTATAACAGTTTTTATAAAAAAATATTTCTATAAAAATTTTTAAAAATATTTCTATTACGAAAATTAAATCTGGTGTTGGTATGAAGGCCAGGTTTAAGAAAAATCGCATTTTTTAAGCATTTTATGACTGCGTTATTTATTAATAAATGTTAAAGTTTCTGTATATCATAATATGTACTTCATTAAACAAGGAAACCGATATCACAAACAATTTTCGACTGCGATTGGTCAAAATAGATTTCTTAAGACTTTAAATGTACATTTTCATAAAAATTCGAGTTTTGAAGGATTAAATAAATGACTTACTGTCAGTATTTTTGGCTATAAAAATTCAAGCTTATATATTTAATTCTTAGCAACAATATTTCAATGATCAGTTTAACAAAATATGCCTCAATATGATTTTAAAAAATTAAAATACCATGTTATGTCAATTTTTGTGTTTAAACGATTACAACGACCTCTAAAACATTTTTTTTTAATCTGAACAAAAAACGAAATTTACTTTTGCAACATATAATTTCGATTTCCGGTGAAATATGTAAAACAAAAAAGTAGTCTGTTTTTTTGGACCACCCTAGTATATATTGAAAGCTCACGCTTTTAAAATTTCACGATTGCGTGCAGCGTATCTAGAAAGCAAGATGTAATTCGAGAAAAAACATGTTTATGTTTAAATTAAATATGGATCGTGACTTGGCATGTAGGACAGTAGGGCGTACTTATACACATCTGTTTCTAGGAAAGTCCATTTTTAAGCTAAATTATTTTTACTTTTCACAAATAATTAATATTTATTTTGTAAGACGAATCTTACATGTTAAAAAACAGTGATCGATGTTGCTAAAATAATTATATGAGAGATGTTTACTTATTAAAATTTTTCTTTAACAAAGCAATTGAGCAATTTGAAAGATGTTCTGTGAAAGAAAGATAGCGCACTGTATATGCATGATTTTAGGAGTAATCTATATTTGCACATTTCTCGCTACATTTTTTGAGCAAGTGACCATTAAACATTCGACACTCCTAAAGCCATACGTCTGCACTGTAACTATATCTCCAGTTGATCGAAGTTTGAAGTTTTATGCACAGTTATGCACGTTGGAAAGTTTATGCATCGATGAATATCTCGCAAATTTCACGAATCACTGACGAAGAAAGAACCGCGATCACAATTTTACGATCTCATATTTGTTTTTATATCTCTTATGTGAACTGCCATTTGTTGTTATAATAGATATATAAGTACACAGTAAAAAACATTCTGTATTTATATGTATTAAAACTGATTTTTGTTAAAATTCTGTGTTAAATTTTTTATCAGAACATTTTGTGTTAAATTGATACTTAATATTTCTTAATGTTAAAATAATACAATTTATGAACGAATAAACAAGTTACTCAAAAATAATATAGTTTTGAAACCTGAAGTCCAAAACAAATAAATACAATATACATATCGATATATTATAAATGTTTATTTTATTGAAGATGTACGTTTTCATGTTTTGTTTCCAAATTGTATCAAAGTGTTACATCTGTAACATTACATATCTTTTTTGTGTTAATATTTTACATAATATTTATATTATTTTGTAACATATATATCTTGTATTAAATTAAGACAAATGTTTGAGTAGGTCGTTTGGGACATGCGATATATATTGAATTTAACACGAATTTTTCAACCGTGTATACGGCTCATCTTTTATTAATCTAAAACTTATTACTAGTTTATAATAACAATACGTCATAATTAGTAAGGTTCTAAATATCATTTTAAAATTTCGCTGATGAAAGCTAGCTTTTCATAATGTAAGATAAGATTAAAACACACATGTGCAAGGCGGATAAGATTAAAACATATTACAAACGGATCTTTCGAGATTATATTTTATGTGTGTAATACACACATTCACGCACTCATTTGAACATACGCAGACTGACAATACAGACGTTACGTTCATTAGTCATTAGGGTTTTGCACATAATCTTCTTGAATACGATACGAACATCTCTGCAATGTCATGAGTTCCTTCTCCGATTATTCCATTTGAATCACAGATATGAACGTTCTACTCAATAGCTCGTGAGAGTGGGATAGATTACACGCGGTGTAGGAGCTACAAGTACCAGATCCTATATACCGCCTCAAGACGCGTATATGCATATGGAACGTTATGAAGCGGTGTGAATCTCCTTACGTTAAGCTACACTTGCTGCCAGAACTAACATGTCCAAACACGTACATGAAGTTATCGCATCATACATGTAGCTACATTTTAAGCCATATGATAGGAATTCGCGTATATTATCAGGTTTATTCGTTGGTATAAAAGATATCTCGTACATCCATCGTACAATATTTTATTATAATTTTTCTATCTCAGTCAGTATCCACTCCTCTCAAAAGAAAGATGTGATCATAGGCATGGTCGATAGAGTTTCTTTCTCTCATATCCTAAATTCCATCAGAAAAATTTAAATTTAAGCAGGTATTCTGCCAGTTTTTAAAGTAATTTTTAAGATGGGAATTAAATTTACAAAAGTGATTAAACCTACAGGGATGATATTTTTAATTTACATTTATTCATATTTAAAGTAACACCTGAAATTTTTACAAAAAATTTTATTAAAAATTGTACAAACCATAGAGAAACACATGGGTCATGTCACGAAATATTCTTATCGGGCGTGGTGATTGCTGTCGTTTTCGTCATTCAAAAGAAATAATTTTTTTTTTATTTTATCTTTTACAAATGTAATTATCGTTCAATTTTCTAATAAGTAATATAATAAAAAAAAGTTAACAAAACGGCAGCGCTTGAAAAAGTACTCCGATATTTACTAATATAATCTCACTTGTCGCAGTCTGGTAAAATAATAATTTTAAGGAGATTAAAAAGTTGGAAGGTCAAACAGTAGGCAAATATGTATAATACAAACACCATGTAAATACAAAACAGCAAGTCGATCAACTCAATAGTTTGAAAAAATTACACGCCCGGAAAAGATGATTTAGAGACTTAGCTAATTATCAGTAGCTAATTCGATTTTTTTTATCAATACGAAAAATTGGCTATTAAAGATAAAATGTATTTGCTGCGAGATACCATTTTATTAGCTAAAATGAAAAGCGTGTTTTAACACGCTTAGCTAAAAAATTGGCAGATATTCCTCAATATCAAGCTGGATATATACTTAGTAAGCAAACAGGGAACGTGAACGTTCGTTGTTCTTATTAAGCAGATGTATACGCCAAAGAATATAAAGATAGAACGTCCGATTTATATTCGGCTTCATTACCTGAGGCGGTACATTAAAAAAAAATTCGTGTGCGATATGCACTCACACGTGTTCGCTAGTATTCGAACGGTGTTCGTTTACGTCTACTAACAATAAATATGTATCCAGCTTTATGCGCATGAAACTGGGCATTCAAATCACAATTGTTTATTGGAAATTAGAACGCTGCTACGTATATTATATATAGCGCGCTCATTGCGTATATACATTGCTTTTCTACACGTTTCTGCACGATTTTCCACACGTACGTCTTCCTATTGCGAATAAAAAATAGCATTATGGATTCAGCTAAATATCATTTGATTCTAGTAGCGAATATTTCTTGCTGTAGTTGCTACATTTTAATAACTAATAAATTGAGCTTCGACAGCAAAGATATTAGCTGTCCCTATTTCAAAAGACACATGTCTCAGCTGTCATAGTTAAATTTTAACTTTGTTGGCTTATTTTTTCCAATTTGGAAAATTTTATTTCGCGAAAAACGCGTTTAAAGTTTCTCATAAAGTTATGAGGTGCATAATGAGTAATTTCAATAACCTTAATCGAACGAAAGACCCTAAACTATAAGAATATATGTACAAAAAAAAGAATCCATTTTTTAATTGGTTACACTAAATTCCTTTAGTAATAAATATTCTTTTAAGTAATGATTACTCATTAGACTAATTATTTTTAAAATAATCATCGCAAGATTAAAGAACTCAGTAAATAGTCAAACAAGTTAATATTAACCCTTTTCGCTCATTATTTTTTGTTTTTTATTATGAGATCATTCGTGTTTTACGTTTCTATTAAAGGATTACATTGTATTACACTCATTACACTGTAATGAAATAATTTTCAATCGCAATTTTAACTTTCAACCTTTAACCTTCAACCTTTTAGTATATATAATTAAAAACAAAATGACAATAACCATTTCTGAAATTAGATATGTTATTTTGGGAAAAAAAGGAATAAAGTCATAGCAAATGCAGAGTAATTTTTGAAAAATGATAACTTAAAAATCATCAGATAACTGATTCCAAGAAGAAATTAAAATTACATTTTTATGAAAAAATATATTTCAAAACATATTTCATAAGTTTGAATTGATAATTTTAATGTTAACTTTACAGTTAGTTTTACAACATGAATATGACATTACTTTTATGACATAAAATGAAAGAATAATATAGAGGTTTCAATAAATATAATTTTAGTTCCGTGATTTTAATGAATTTTAATATAAATTTAATGTAGAACACTAAAAATTAAATCTTTATATTTATATCTGTTTAAAAGAACACAAACACACACAAATATATATGTATATAATACGCTATTCCTATAATTACATAAAAATCAAATACTTTTAGCAATAATAAGCTAAAAACTACAAATATCTTACAAATATATTAATAAAATGAAATATTGTAAGAATTATAAAAATTAATTCGAACTTTAAGGTCTTCACCGGCAGGATAGAATTAGTCGTGCACTGTGAATCTTTTCGACCTAGTTATTAAAATAACAGCGGTTAAGAAGCGCCGTCATATTCCCCCATCAACGAAGTTTTTTTAAGCGGGTTACAGGCGCCGCAGCACGCACTTTACCAGCGTATACGACGCGCGAAAATTTTCTCGAATACAAGTGATTCCATGAAAAGGAAGTAACGGTTAACAGTAGCTGTATTTCTCAGAACGATGAGTGGTTTACTATCCCCTTTGTTGATTTAGTATCGAACAAATTTAAAGGTATTACGACAAATATTGATTCTATAAATTAGCATTCTACAGTTTAAATAAATTTCGATTATTTTTTTAAGACCACAAAGATCTTCTCTCGGGTTTGTCATCTAAAAAAAATGTAATATAAAAAGATTTCGTTTAATAACCGCAATGCATCTTATGTAGGTCAAACGGGTAGGCAACTAAACACGAAAATTTTTGTACACTAAGAACATATTTATGAAATACAATCGCATGTCACTGATTATAAGGTGCATTATGTAGCTATGAGTTTAATTATGAGAAAGGGTGAGATGTTTTAGATATTATATGAAGAAAATTTATATAAGTGGTTGACTTCCGAAATGTTATGCATCAAATCATAAAAACTTACAAAGTTTGAATTTACGAAAAAACACCGATTCTCGATTACGCTTAGAAATACCGCGATATTGGAAAAATTATAAATTGTTTGTATTATTTGATCTCATTGGATCATTTTAGCAATAACACGCGCGCAGATCATTTATTATTTTATAATCTGATTTGATAGATAACAGTATTAGTTCCTACACTTTTTTCCTTACAGAAAAGAGCTGTTTTATACTTTATTTAAAATTGTTTTAATAGCATATATTATTTATAATTTTTATTATATAACGTTACATAATGTGAAAGTGCGAGATTTAGCAGTATTCTGAAAAAGAAGAAAATAAAAATCGTTTTAAATTTGACATTGATCTTTAAATAAGTTATATATACTCTGATACCATTTTACAGCCTAACATTGTTTTAGATCCATCTGATCTACTAACCTGAATGGATACTCAGTAAGAATAAAATCATTACGTTATTACAACGATGTCTAATAACATATGTTTAATAACATTTTCAAGTATGTCATATTTGATGACATTGTATTCAACATCAATATGAATAAACTTTAATCATATATATATATATATATATATATATATATATATATATATATATATATATGACTTGCAGTTAACGATTTTAAAATATATCAACAATGTTTCGGAGAAAATCATGTATAAAATAATTTTTTCAAAACGTTTATTCAATATTATTTTAAAACGTTTAAAAGTATACATAAAATCAACATTTCTAAATGTTGCTTTAATATTTTTCGCTTACTGGTAATGAGTATCTTATTTAGATTGACCGCAAACTGCTACTTTTTCGCAATTCACTGAATACAATTTGTAATCTTTGTATGTTAATTGCCATTAAAACTTATTTTAAATTAAGTCGAAAACGTTCAGTAAGGAACAAATTTTAATTTATATATCAGTTTTTAATTATGTATAAGTGATAAATTTCTCATTAAATTCAATTAATTTCAAAAAATTACCCAAACAAAAGTTCCAAGACATTTTGCATTCTCTTATTAATGAAAATCAACAAAACAGTAATTAATTTTTAGAAAAGATCTTATTAAAATACTGTATGAATTGTGAAATATCCGATAAATAATAAACGCGTATTAGTTACATACAACATTACACAAATATCATTACTGGTTATATTACATTACATATATACACTTTTGTTGTTTGTGACTTGATTTCTTTCAAACATGGCTCTGGTCTTTTGTATATTTTGTGAGCACGTATGCACATGAAACAAGATCCATACGAGATATATTGAAATAGAATTTTGTCGCGCTATGTCACTGATGTCAGAACCAAACACATTCACAAGATATCTATGAAACCATCGTAGAATAATGGCAACCACCCGTCTTGAGGATGTAAGTTATAGTCGAGATAATATTTTCCAAAAGACATATAGTACATGATTTTCAAGAAATGTCAGGTAAGTTTCACCTTATAGTTTTAAAGGCTTGGGAAAAAACCCGTTTTATTCAATTTTTCACAGGATTTTTTCGTTTTTTTCTCAAAGGTAGAAAAATTTGTTGGAAAAGTTTAAAAAGTGTTATAATATGATAATACCTTATCAGTATCAAAGTTACCTATTTTACGATATAATTTTTTAACTCTAGCTCGCCAAACTTATTTTCGAGTCCAAAATTGGTCATATTTCGATCCGTGAGACAGCTCGATTTTTCGTCTTGTCATTTTCATTCTAATTAATATTTAAAGCTTGTATTGTAAAAATTAAAAGATATATAATCTAAATACTATGCTTAAGTAAGATAATAGCAGGAATCGAGAGAATGATTTAAAATAATTAAATTTATAAAAATATACAGGAAAAAATAAACTATGGAACGAGATTACACTTCAGGAGTTCACCGGATCAGTATACGGTGAACTAGAGTTAAAAATCTGTTATGTTAATGAAAAATAACTAGGAAATGGTCTGTATAAAGTTAGACTAATATTAGTTTCTGTCTTCAAGTTTTGGTTTTTAAAGTTTTTTGCTTTTTATTTATAATAATATAAATACAAAGGAAACAAAAAGCAAACCACAAAAATAAATAAAAACATAATTAATGTATTTTTTGAATAAAGTAAAACGAATACTTCTTGATAATTCCTAATATTCAAAATTCTTCAAAAAATAATTAACATAAATATTAACTTAAATTAGTCTTTAAACTAGTTGTTAGAATTACATTTCTCCTTACAACAGTTTGTTTAATAATTAATAATTATTAAACCTTGGGTGATGTAATATTCCAAATATAAATGTAAAAATTAACTCAATATTAATTGCAGCGCTTATACGAGTCCTACTTTAATGTCTTATTATACTGTAAAATTAGCTAGCATGTTATTTACGTAACAAAAACAACAATTTTTTGCAAAAAACAATTTTTTAGAAAATATGAATTTTTCTGATTTTTTCCAGCGATTTGAAAAAAGCAGGTTTTTTTAACTATATTTCACCTATTGAATTTTCCTGAAAAAAAATGAAGCTCTCACACGATTATTTATAATCCCTGAAAACGGACATTGAGAAATTGGTACTGATATTCTTTACCTCTTTCTCTCTCTCTCTCTCTCTCTCTCTCTCTCTCTCTCTCTCTCTCTCTGCTGCTAATCAGAATTATTCTCGGACTAACGTAATAATAGCGATAATATTAGCGATGTACTTCCGTGTTATTAAATGTTGATTCATTTGTCAAAAAAGAAAAAAATCTCTAGCATGTTGGTTCTGAGCCCAATTACAAAATTATAATTTTCTGTTGAAATCTGTTTTTTAATTTATGTATCAAAATAACGATATGTAAATAAAACTTTTATTGCTTCAAAATTCTTAAATGTTTCTCTTAACATGAGATTCCATATCTACATTCTATTTGTCTGCTAGATGCAGATTCTGTAAGATATTAGATATACTATTCTGTTAAATATTTTTAATTAATATGACAAATAAACATTAAAATGAAAAATTGTTAAAAAAGCATTTTGAAGATTTTGTTTGCTTAAATGAAAAGTTGTGTACATTTTATGTGATTGATGCATATTACTAGTATTATGTCTTTGCTACGAAGATTAATATTTGAAGATACTTGTTATGAAAATATGGTACTGTTGTATGATTTTTGAGCTTTTTTCCCAAGTGCTTTTATAGTTATGCTAAAGTTATGTTGAACTATGTGACTGTACAAGACGATGCTGCGCATCTTCGAATCTCGTTATCCGTATTTCTCCACAGCGACGTTAGTTCCATTCCAAATAACTTGGTAGTACGCTTCAGTGATCAGGCCGATAATGGTTTGGAGATGTCGCGTTAGCTTATAGCTCGCAGAGAATTAACGCCACTCGAAAACTTTTCTTGATGCGATTCGCGTATCCGATCTTTCCGTATAATTAGCCAGATTATAAAAAAGTTGAAAAGTAGTATTTGTAAAAAGATACTTAGATTACAAGTCTCGAAAGTCTGTTAACAAAAAAAGAGAATGACACCTCATATTTCCGCCAAAGTTACAATGATGACGGACGATTTAATATCGTTCGCTACCATTTGGCAAACGACAGGCAGGCTGAGATCAGAAAGATGTCGGTCGTAAATGGATGTCTTGTGTTGTGGAATAACGAGCGAAAGAATGTGAGAGAAGAGGAAGTAAGGTCGTATTGGGGAAAATGCCCCGGCATGGTGGATTCCACGGTATAGCTGATCCGCCACCGACGCCGTCGGCCAAACTCGAGGTGAATCGATCGCCGGTACCTTCGCCTTCGTGAACTGCCTCGACCATAAATCACGCCGCAATATGTCGGTATCCCTCCAAAATGGCCTTGAATATTCGGTAGCTGTCGAACGGCATGAGCATGGAGAGCGACAAGACGCGGAACCAAATGAAGACGGTAGTCGGGAGCAGATCCTGGCAAGGATCGTGTTAGCCTAGGTTCACTCTGCGAATCGATCATTTACAGCAGTGTGTACTCTTAATGGATCAGTTTCTGTTTGTTGTACGTTGTCTACACAGATCTGTCTGCTCTCGATATTGGGTGCCTCTATTATGCAAACGAAGTAGCGTGGTAGATTGGTATGCAACGTCAAGTTCAACAGCTTCGATACATCTTTGATAGGCAATAACAGACTTCAAAAGTTTCGGTGAATTGTAATTTTTGTTTTCTCGTTATAATTTATTATTGGTGCTCTTCTTTATGATATCAATTTCAAATGCGCATGGAAAAAAGACATTTTTAAATATATTAGTTTTGCAAATGTTGATTATTTTTTAAGTGACTTTTAAACGAACGGATAAGGTCGAGAATTCGGAGAGAAAATGATTCACGCACTGAATTTTCATGTGTTGGTTATAAATGGAGAATAATATCCCAATTTACGTCCATTTTCGACACTCCGAGATATTCTGTCGCAGGCAAATTATCAGGCCGAACGCGATTATACGCGAGGTTCTGCAAAACCGCGCATCCCGAACTACTGGTCATAATAAATCAACCGTTTTTGCAGTCCGATGTATTTGGCGTCGAGCTCAAGCCACGGATCCCACTAACACCGCTCACTTGGCACGTTGCCACTTTGACTAGAATGCCCGTTTCAGCATTGACAAAATATGCGTTATTAGTGCAACTGAGAACGTGTGTAATACTTTTGCAAATAATCGCATTTTTGATCCAACGCGACAAAATCATCTATACAGTCCTTGAAAATGCGTGCAAGTTTACGTTAGAAATATTAATTCTCAGTAACAAATTTAAATAAATTTAAAACTGTGTTTCCCATTGCGATACTTAATTTATATAGCATTCAAGTGTATTTTACATAATACTACCTTTTTAATCATGATGAATAAATTTCACTTTAACAGTAATTTATTTCCACTATCAAGATCATCCAACTTCAATCGGGAACACATTCGCTTCCAAACTGGACATTCGATGTACGCGTTTGGCTGGCTAGCTAAACAACGTGTTTACTAGCAACTGACAACGCTAACCTCTTCGTGGCATGTTAGCCCTGATTGCAAAGCACCACGCGACTCGGGTTACAGCGTTCCCACCAATCGACCGCAGCGATAATTACTTTTTGCATCTACATGCGAAATTCCAATCAGCGACCTATCCGCGAAAACGCTCGTTAAGGTGGGATATGAAAAATGGAATTTCCGTTAAAGCGGTTTTCAAAATCCGAAAGAAACATATGGATTCGAAAAGTCCGTTACAGTTTTGTTTATCTCTGTAAAGCCTCAATTTTCTCTTCCATCGAAAATAACATGTTTATCGAGTGAATGATTTGGATCAACATTGAAGCGCAATCATACGTTACTGAAACTTGTTTGATTTTCATAATTCCATCTACTCATATAAAAAATTGCATTTTCTCTATTTTCTCAAATAAGTTATTTATAAACTGAGTTTTTTTTTATTTTAGATTACTTTATTTATTTATTTTTTAATTCTTTTGTTTTTAAAAAATAAAATAAATTATTTACTAAAGCGAGAACAATCTGACTCTAAATAAAAAGTATTGCAGCATTCGCTAAATAGTAATTTCTGCACTGTGAATGTTGCAATATGTATTATAGATAATGTCTAACAAGTGTACAAAAAATCGATTTGCAGAGTTTCTAAAATTTCGATAAATTCTCGTTGCATTTGCTGCAAGTTCCGTTCCCATGCGTATCGCACAGAACTCATTTATCGAATAGTCAGGTATCTCTATCGACCCGTGTGTCGCGGGAGCGTTTATTAACAGCGAACCGCTCTTATCGAAACTGAACGTTGAGCCATTCATGAAACACGATACACAGGGGAAAAGATAATTCGCCACCCGTTTTCGTTGGAAATAAGAAGCCGGACGACAGCGAAGATTTATGGCCCACCGTTTAAGGTCCAGTTCTTCTTCCTTGAGCTTTTCCATTTCGCGCATACTGCCACGCACCGGCGAGGAATCTAGTAATCTTCCGACATTTAATCTATAAACGTTCGCCATGATCCTAACATGATAAAAAGTTACATACTTTTTATATGAAGAAGAAACGTACGACAGAAAAAGAAAGAAAGAGAGAGAGAGAGAGAGAAAAAAAGAAGAAACTCTTGAAACAATTTATTGTTGATTCTCCAAGCAACATGTGTAGACAAATGTGCAATTGAACGCGCGTATATCTGTCATACAAAAGAGTTAATATCTTTCTCAAACTTTCAACAAGCAACTGTTTCAGCAATTGTTTAAAGATATCCTATATCTGATATCGTTAATTCTCTAGAAATGCAGATAAATTTACTTTGTTCGAAGCTGATATGCTAATCTCGTACATACTCGGAAGACTCGGGAGACTCGGAAACAAATTTTTCTGCATGTCCGGATGTGCGGACCGTGTTCTCGACTCTGAGATTTTCCATTAACCACAGTGGAATTGGATTCGCGAG